>NW_010972437.1:12095563-12143283 GCF_000737465.1 Haliaeetus leucocephalus | reverse complement strand
CCCGCGGGCGGGTGTTGCTCGAGTTCCGCTGTGGTCGTTTTCTGCTCTCGCAGCTTAAATGTCGGACAGAAAAAGTAATCTGACGTGAGCGTACGCGCTCCTACTACCGACCGCGTTCGGCTGCAGGACTGGTTACCTGTCCGTGCGTGTGAAGGCTTTTCGGGCCCGATCATCCCTCGCGCTCCGAGGTCCTCCCGAAAGCACCTTTTCTACCACGTAACCTGTCACAAGTGGATCGCTCCCGTGAGTCTTACTGACTTACTAATACATGAGAACAGTTGTACAAGGTGTCGTGCTTCGCTGAAGGATGCGTTACCTTATCGGCGTGACGTGATTCGCCTCATTCCTTCCCCTCGGTGTTTTGATTGCCTCGCGTTAAATAAGACGGGAAGCTCTTTGGGCCATACCGAAGTGGTGTGTGAGGGTTTATTTTTAGCTCCCATCGTAGAATCATAAATGTGTGAACAGAAGGAAATACCTCACGATGATCTCGATGAAAGACTGGCATGATTAACTTTTTTTTAAGACTGTTAAATACTTAGTGTAGTAATAGGGGATAGAGTGACCCCAGATTGATTTTAACTTAAACATTAAACTGAATGCTGTGTGTTTTCAGCTAAAGCGTAATATTGCAGTGCTTTACAGCTGACATAACAAAATTTCAATCCCTTTTCTCATGTTATTGACTCTGATCTTCTTCTGTACTTTTATTTTTCATTCTATCCTACGGTCTTGAAAAACACTGGAAAGTGTAAAGGCCTTTTCTTCATAGTTAATCCTGAATTTTGCAGGGCGGAAGTGCCACATTATTTTTTTTTTTTCAGTGGTGAAGGCTCATATATCCATAAGGAAATTTCAGTTTGACTGGACTCTTGGAATTTGAGCATCAGCTGAACTCTGGGAAGAGCTGCAACATTTGGCCTTCGGAGTCTCTTGTTTGTTTTATGTCCAACAGCTATCAAAACCTTCACTCTTCCACATGTGTGGAAGTGTGTGGAATGAATGGAATCACATTTTTTAGTATATAATACCATGCAAACAATGATTATTTTGGTTTAAATCTCAAATGAATTGAAATTTAGTGTGCAGCTTCATGCTATTCTTCATTGTTTGCTTCGGCAGTTCTGCAACCTTTTTATTCTGGGTATTGTTTTGTTGAGTGTCCATGCCCTACTGCTGCCTCCAGCCTCCTCCACACCTAGAAACCCTGTGTCTGTCATCCACTTAAAAGAGCCAAACCATTTAAATTTGTTAAGTCTTCATACCTTCCCTGCAGGCATCAAACCTTGTTCCGCACCTCTAGTGGCTATGCATTTCCAGAAGTTGAAAAAGCAAAACTGTCATAGTTCAGACAAGACTGATTAAATCCAATTTTCCCTGAATTGGACAGTTCAGTATAATTTAATTTGCAAATACTGAAAGACAGAAGTAATTTAAATTAGATTTTTGTTCACCTAAAGGAATCTGTTCTACCTAAATTGAATGAAAATTACTTTTTTGTAGCCTCGTTTGTGGCATTTTTTCATATTTTGATGCTATGTTTTTATAAATGATGAAAGTTTTCTTTATTATGGAACTGTTTCTAGATCAGTGCGTTTGAACAGCAGAGATCCTCCACATATCAGAAGGACTTAGGCTAACCTAAAAAATCTTTATTATATTTGAAAAAGAAAATAAGTTGAATGAAAGGTAGTAGGAAGTGCAAAACACAGTTTGTGCCTTTTCAGAAGCCATATTGGGAATTTATTTGAATAGTGTCTGCCTTGCTCCTCTCAGCATTGCAACACTGTCAACCCAAGGAGAAGGTACACAACTTTGTAAGAGTGTGAGTGGCTTGCACAAACCTTTGTGAAATTCTGTGTGCTCAAACAAACACTACATTTCAGAGTGGCCTTGCAGTGGGTTGAACTGCATTTTAGCTGCTGCCCTTTCTTGAAATTCTATGAAAAGAATTTTACAGGTGATGCATAGAAGTGTGAACTGCGTTTACCATTTTGTAAAAGAAAACTAAGAAATATCCAGAACACGGACACATCGAATTGGTGTGTCATGTCACAGTTTGTACTGGGTACAGATTATATGGTGATTCATTGCCTTGTAAATTGTCTAATTACATATTATGACAGTTTCAGGTATTACAATAATTGCATCTCTGATAACTTCCTAGGTAATAAAATAAAGTAGAAGACATCAAAGAACTGAATGTCTACAAATACAGCTTAGATGATTTAAGGCATAGTATTGTCTTACTGATTTATTCATTTTAGGCAAGGAAATTACTGTAGAGTAGAAGCCCCTAATTTCTCGTAATGAAGTTTCAGGGCCTTGAGCCACAGGAAAATAATTTATGAGATTACATCCCTTGTAAAATGACTTACTTACTGTGTTAAATACTGATATAACTGATTTCTGATCTTGCTTCCCTATCTCTAGCAATGAATAAGTATTCTGAAGTAATCTATGTGACATGTCACTGGCCAGACTTTTGAAGTTAAGTCACTGTAGACTGATGGTGTGCGATACATCTCTTAGATATGTAGCGTGTTCCCAGGCTGCCCTTTTGCTTGTACACTGCCTTGTTAAGTCCCTTGTGGAACTGGGAATTCATACACGGGCGCCTGAACAGGTACTGATAAACCTGGAAACTGCTCTTGGGTAGAAGCTGTAGCTGTCTCCAACACCACAGTATGTGAGATGTGAGAGACTTTTCTTCTGTGGATCCAGAGCCTTTTAGAAATGATTGTTTTCAAAAGTTTTCTGAGAAGGTTACTTTTTTTCACCTCCATTTATAAAATGAAGTGGAGATAAATAAACATATTTTTAAACCTTTTTGAAAAAAAGCAGGGAGGCATCGCTGGAGTTTGATTTTGTTGCAGTACAGCTTCAAAGCCTCACGTTTCCAAGTTTGCCTGGAAGTGCTGGGTCTCATTAGAAATCAGTCTTTTTTTTTTTTTAATATTAGAGACCATTTTTATTTGGGCAGTATAGATCACAAGTTTGGTTCATGGGTCTTGTCAGTAATGCATGGTTGAGTATTGTCTATACTTCATAGTTCGTCTAGGCAAATTTAAGTATTTCAAAGGAATAATAAACTCTTCTCCAGCAGGGTATTTATATGAAAATCATCAAACTATTCTGAAGCATTACAGAAGTTAGAAATATTAGTTCAGACCCTGCAGAGAATGGACTAATAGAAGAAGATGTAGCAAGTGACTGAGGCAATATGAAGTCATTTGGTTTACATCCTTTAGATAGAGTGCATATGTACAATTTTGCATAGTGTTTTTCTTTGTGGTCAGATACGGCTTTGCCATTTGGGACGGTAAAACTGGTAGTCAACTTTTAAATTACCATTTTATGTTGAACTCTGCATGTTAGTGTACAGAAGTGTGCTATGGGGTCACCAGCTGGGAGGCGGTTAAATAAGTGTATAAAGTGCCAGCTGTAAATCTCACAAATCCCCATTTCCATGGCTTTTTGATTTCCATGGTCAAGATCAAATCAGTTACTTTACTGAATAACATTTATACAAAACCGTTGCAGTTTCCACGATCTGCAAGGGGAGAGGACTGTCTTCACTCTCTGGGAATCTTTTTTGCAGCAGTTTCTGATATTCTATTGCTGTCGCTAACCCACTTCTTCTGCAGGCAGGAACCTGGACTTGTCAGCATGTCACTTCCTCAACCACACAGCCTGCTACAGAGAATCTAGCATCTTTCTGAATAGTTAGCAGAATCAGTATCACAACTGAGTTGAGACATCTTTCCCCCAGTGTGCTTAGTTTCCTTTCCTTTTATATTTATTTTACTTTTATTCATGAAATATTTATTCATTATCTGGAATTCATCAGACACCTGTGGTCAGCTTTGTTTCATGAACACAGCTGAGGGTGCCTGCTGGTCCTAGTGGAAGCAGGGGACATCCCTGTGAAAAATAAGGTACTGAACTGTATTTTAGGGACATGTAATTTCTGTTACCTTAACCTTAATTTGGAGTCAATCTTTATCATTATTGATATTTAGTCAGTTTGTGCATTCTGTCCAAATGGGAGCCTGTTTTTTTCACTCCTGCATTGAAATTGGACTTGACATAAAACATTCGACCCAACTTAAGAAATTGAGTGAATTTGGCTTAGAAGATGGAGCATTAATGACTGTCTAATACAAGACTCCTGTCTCTTGAGTTATCCGTAAAAACTTTACTAAATCTTTTACTAAGTAGTATTTCTGATACACATGGTCCGTATCTTGTGTTTTGTTAGTCTGCAGCCCTTGATAATGCTCATGGTCTCATGAAATGCAAACTTTTCAATATTTTTAAGAGGAAGTGAAAGAAGGCCTCAAAATATGGCAATTTTATTTTTTGCTGAAATCAAAGCATGCATGCCAGATTTTTTAACTGCCGTATGCTACTGAATCAACCTGTTTCCATCTTTTTGATGATGCATTTTGAAACAGGAGTTACATTTATTTAAAAGAAAGTTGTTGTAGCTTGCCCTTTGATAAGTGTATTTAACCATAAACTTCGACATATATGAGATTATTCTCATGTTAAGAATCAATCATAAAAATCTTCTTAGTACTATTAATATTCAAATGCTAAAAAGTATCTCTTCATCACCATTAAAAAGAGACTTTGAAATGTACAACTTAAAAAAAATTAATAATCACCTATGGTAACTTTCAGTACTTTTAAGCTAATGGTTTTTAAAAAATTAATCATAGCATATACAGATAACAGTTTTGGGGAAACTTGACTAAACATTTCCTGATACTCGAGACTGATAATGAAATACGTCCTGTAATTCTGAGTTTTTTTGGCAGATGAGAAAAAGTGATTGAAAACTTTTGCAGTAGAGTTTTCAAGATCAAATGATGCTTGGCTGCACTGTGCAATGTACGAGCTGGGCAATTAGCTGGAAGAAAATATTAATTCACATTTTCCATTAATTTGTAGACAGACTCACGTCTCCAGAATATAACATTAGCATTATCAGCTGCAAATGATGTACGGTGGAAGTTCAAACCATTTGACTGTAGTACACTTTTAGCATTTTTCAAATGATCCTAAGGTAGTTTCATCCCTGTCTTGAAAATAATCAGGCAGATGAGGAATTATTCCCATTTCAACAGTGCAGCAATGAGTAACTCTGGGGGAGACATGCACTTTCATGGTTTGAGGCATGAGAGAAAAAATATTCCCCTTTCAATAAAGTGTTTACTTGTTCTTTCAGTTGAGAGGTATTGTTATTGTTGTTGTTGTTGAGAATGTATTGTTGGCAGCACGCAATGCCTTTGTTTTGACAAGATCTATCACTTCTGGCTGTGGGTGGATTTATTGGGTGTGGTTTCTGCATGAGCTTAGGTTTCTCAATCAGTATTAGCCTTTAAATGAAGGAAAGTCATTAGCAGATATCCAGGTGTGCTGTGAATTGGATCAATTTGTCCATCTGTGGTGGAGGCTGTGTTCAGGTTAGCAGCTCCCTGGTCTGGTTTGATGCAGGAGGGAGGGCAGTTTGTAAAGCAGCAGTGTTTTCATGTGTGGTTACATTTAAGTGATCTGTATAAGCAACATTAGGCATTACCTGAGTTTTTTTAATTATTGGCTAGCTGGTGAAACTCGGCATTTTCTGCCACATCAGCAGCTTTGCCTACTCATGTAGCCATTCGTTCCAGTACATAGAAAGTCTTTTCTTCTTTCTGGGAAGGTGCCCGTTGACCTGGTGCTGGAGTGTCACCATTGTTATAATTAAAATCCATGGAGAGACAAAATTCATTACAAGTTCCTGAAGAGTACTTAGGTTCAGCCTTTTGTGAATGCTTTCTCTGCTCTGCGTGCCTTCTATCTTGGGTGGCCAGGTCCCAGGCAGTGTCCTGTATCTGCCAGTACTTAGTCTGTGATAAATATATTGGACAGGTACATTTTTAGATACCAGAAGTGAGGTAAGCCGAGCTGTAACCCTTCAGGCAAAATTGAACTTCTCTGGAAATGTATTTTATGTGTATCACTTCTCATTTTGTAGAGTTTTCCTTAAAGCCCACCTGGACCTTTCCCTAAGAAGAAAGGAGCTGCTTTCTCTTTCCATTCCCATTGCAGAGCTCTGAAACTTTTCCACTGTCTGCAGCAGCTCACCGCCCTGGTGTGGTGATTTGCTGTAAGGGCTGGTGTCCAGCTGTGTGCATAGGATACTGACCCTGAAGGAAAATACTGGAAAGCTCTGAGAAAGCCTCTACCAAGAAACTGGGATGCTCCATCATAGGGACTTGGCTTGTTGCTGTGTTTCCAAAGTGGGTTTTACAGTGCTCTCCCAGTCTTCAGAGTTAGACGTGGGGATGTTCGTGAGCAAGGAGCACTCCCTGTTTGCGTGCACAACTTCTGCATCGCCTGCCAGAGGCTGTAGTCCTCGTCTGGCGCTTCCTTACCTGGCTTCAGGTATAGAAGCAAAGGCTCAACATGATACTGTGTAATAGGGTGGAAAGTCTGAAATGGAAAGTCACGTCTGTGATTTTAATTCCAGGTGTGCAGTTCAGTGCTGGCTTTGGGCAGCACAAAGGCAAACTTTGTCCCTTACTGAAAGGGTAGGTCTCTTCAGGCTCACAAATGCAGTGTTAACCAACACGCAGATCTTAGTGTTGCTCTGCAAAGGACCAAATGACTGATTTAACCTCCTCTATACTCATACAGCAAATCAATGAAATAAAGGATACCACTTCACAATCTCTAGGGATTAAATTAAAGAAAGAAAAAAAACCAACCAGGCTCTTAAAATCTACACCAGAAGGTGACCCTGCCAAGCCTATGTACGAGATCAAACTGCGAGTGAAGTCTCTGGCTTCTTGGTCCTTCCATGTTCTGTTACTTAAAACATCAGGAGTAGTGGTAGAGTATATCACAGGTCTCTGGTGGTCTCTAAGCTTGTTTACTGTAACATGTAGCATTTGAAGAGAAAGAATGAAGGACTGAATCATCTCTAAAGAAATTCTGGACCTCAAATTGTGAATTATATTGTATTTCAGAGCAGATAACTCCACTATCCAAAATTGCAGGATCAGATGCCCTATGAGCATATAGTATAACGTTTTTTTGCCTCTGAGAGGTTGCAGCACAGGTAGTTACAGCAGACAAAAGGGACTGAAATCCTGAGCACTAGCAGACAGATGGAGAAACTGTAGCATTGAGGGAGTAATTTGTGGAGGGTCTCACGGCAGCACGGCATCTGTAGGATGAAACGGGGCCTGGGGCTGCCCTAATGCCTGTGCTCCTAAGCTACCAAGCTAACACACAGTTTAACAGTGGACATATGTGAAGCGGCTTTCTAGATTTAGGTAATGTATTCCTTTTACTAAAGCTTTTACACTGAATTACCCTATGTAGACCAGAAGCTGGACTTAAGGTGTACAAAGAAACAACATACCACGTGTCTGTGAAGTTTGGAAATTTTATGTTGTGGGTGTTCTCGAGCTGTGCAGGGGAAACTGAACTGAGCGGGTCTGGTACACTTGCCCTGATTTCTTGTGTGGTTTTCTACATATAGCTAGAGTTGGAGTGTAAGGTTGAGGCTGCCAGAAAAATATTTCTGTAGTGTCATGGCATTTTCTTTGTTTATTCTGAAGAGACCTGGGTTTCTGCTGACGTCACCTTGAAGACAAGTTACTTCTAATTTTGAACGTGTTCTGGTGCTAAAGCTGTAGCGGAGGTCTGTGTCATGAAATCTATGCTGGTTTTCCTTTCCACAATATTCAGACATACTAGACATGATGTTCTGGTTGTGACAGTTGTGAATAATGAGGAAATTTAAGCAAAATCTTAGGAGTTTTTGAGCATTCTTCAGTGGCAGTTCTGGTGGTCCACTGCAAACTATGATTTCAAAGTAGTGCTTGATTGTGTATGCAGTCTGTAAAAAGCCTTTTCTGTCCTAAAACCACCTGTAGGACCCCTAGTTACAATGACCTTCTCAATTCAGGATTGTATAATTTTATCTCTTTTTTTTTTTTTTTTTCTTCTGTTCTTCCTTCCTCCTCTGCTGCCCAAAACAAGCACATTCCTAAGCACTTGGAAATGCACATCTGGCAAGAGACACTTGCTGCCTTTTCTTGTCTTTGACAGTTTGACATGACAATGTGCCAACCCTGAATAGCTTGCAGTGCTTCTAGACGCCACATCCCAGTGCTGTCGATTGAGCAATATTTATTATCATTAAAATTTAATTTGAAAATATCTTGAAGTAATGAAGTGGGAGGGGGGAGTGGGTTACAGGGCAATTGCTTGCTTTTTTTGGGGGGAGGGGGGAGGATTTTGTGCCTATTCAAGCTGTATGCATTTATCACAGTGGTTTCTTTCCTATGTATTTCTACTTAAAAATCAGTGTTTGTTAAAATATACTCATGTGCCTGGTCTAACTTTCATATTACATATGTGAAAAAGCAAGAGAACGTATACAACGAGCGGTCTGTACGTTGTACGCTCTCTGCCTTACAGTTATTGCATCCTGCACAAAGAGGCTGTTTGGCTACAGCCGTGTTTTAATTTCATTTTTTAGTTTTCAGTTACACATTTCTGGAGTCTCCCCGACCAGTGCTGTTACCTGATGGCGCCTATATTTCATCGAGTTTAGACAAGCAGTCTACCTGGACTTAGGCCCAGAGGAGCTGCTGTAATTGATGAACATGATCCCCTCTGCCCAGGAATCCAAGACCTATAGTACCACGATTCTCAAGGGAATCGAAAGAAAACTGTGTTCAGGCCTTACCTCCTGCTTTTTTTGTTGTTGTTGTTTTTCCGTAGTGTTGCCTTGTACTGACAGGTCGCGCACCTCACCATGAGTAAAATCTGGTGTTACATTTGTTGATAATTAGGAGAAAAGATTCTTTTTAACCTAGACTGAAAAGAAGCAGAAGAGCAAGAGCACAGGCAGGGACAGAAGTTACTCTGACATCTCTTGGTTACTGGTTACAAATAAAGTGACAAGTTATTAAACAAAATAACAAAAAATGTTGCAGCACTTGTGTTACCAAGTTGTTTGGTTTTTTTACTATATTGTCATTTTTATGCTCTCAGTTTATTGGATACAATTGCATATTCTAATTTTGTTCTTGCATGTTTCTCTTTCATCTGTTTCATTCTGTTGGAAAAGCTGCATTATATAAACATTGTATATTATTTTAGCTGCAGAAGATTATTATGGTGGATTTTTTTATTTAGAAAATGTTTTTAGAATTTTATTATGATTGCAGAGTGAATGTTAGTGTTCAATGTAATTAAATTTAATTGCATTTCCTATATGTTTTATTTTAGTTTGCTCTTATATGCCTTTATTTTCAACAGGAGTTGTAAATTTGACTTTTTTTTTCTTTTTTTTTTTTTTTAAAGCATGGAGTTGGCAGTCAGACACAAGCCCATTTTAAAGCAATGAAATAATTATCTTAAAATTATTCTAAATGTGGGGAACATGTAGATTCTGCTTAATGACCAAGAGCTGTTTATTTGTTTATTCATGTTATTTTGGATTGTGTGACCTTGTTAGTTTTTCTTGTGTAAGTTTAAAAAATTAAGATGGGGAAGATTAATTAAAAGCTGCTTCTTTCTTCCTATTCTAGCTTTTATGTCCAGGTCAACTGGAGAGGCAGGCAGGACATGTTAATTACGCTTTTAGCTACATACATTTTTGCTGTTGTTCATTTATCTTCTACTGCCCATGTTTACCTAACTAACATGTTATACCATTGCTTGTAGAGAGCCTTTTTTCCTTGATATCTTAAGAAAAAGTGTGGAAAAACTTGCCTTCAACTATTTTTTGTTTTTCTGTTATTGCAACAGTTTGTCTGACTTATTTCTTTTTCTAAACATGAGCTGTTTACCCTGGGAGGAACTACAGTGGCTGGAGAACTTGTAAAGCTCTGGGTTCGCAAATGTGAAGACTGAACAGATAAGGATTCTCAGATTTACTTATTTAAATCTAGTGACTATTAAACATCTGAAATACAGATGTCGTTACTAAAAATTCATTATTCTTTTTGTCTGTGTAAGGGAATATAAGGTCTGCTGTAGCACAGCACAGGTGTATTGTATTACAGTTCACATCTTCCAGGCTTCTTGTCTGCTCCAGGTTTGACATTCCTGGCATTTCTCAGGTGGTTTTTTTTTTTAAAGCATGAAAAAAGATCATATCAGATCTTTTTAAACCTCAGGAAGGTAAAAGTACAATCATGTGGCATAATCACATTAAGATTTTTTTTTCCGGTCACCAGCAAGGGAGATAGTTACTGTTCTTGCTAGACGAAGCTCATTCCAAGTTTCTGATAGTTAGAGAATGCCTGAAGAGTGAAGCTGAAGTTCTTTTCTTGCATCGTGGCAGTACTTGGAGGCCACAGGCTTCAGGTTTCTGTCGTCTGAATTGTAGGAATCTCCTGCCCGGGAGACTGTGCAGCAATTTGTGAAATAAATATGGGAGAGAGGCAGAGGCGTTTGCCAGCGCAGAGGCTTTTGCAGCTCACTGCTCGGAGGCGAACTCGCCTGCTTCAGAAACAGGAGGCTCTCCTGCTTGTCTGCTGCCGTCCTTCTCGCAGTAAGACAAGTTGTCCTATAGCTCCGTGGCTGAAGAGAAGGCACGATCTTAACACAGAGTGGGGCTCAGGTCCTTCATGGGGCTAGGAGCCAGGAGCTAGGGATTTTGGGGCTGGTGGTGTGCATGGCCTTGGATAAGCCATTGAACTTTCTGTGTCTTTCTCCACCTACAATGCAGATATTTATCTACCTTGCAGGTGCATTGGTTGAGATTAATGAGTTGTTTGTAAAGCACTTCAAAGATGAAAAGCACTATAAAAATGCTAAGTATTATTATGTGTGAGCTCTTGAGTGCATAATGGCTGTTTGCCTGCCAGTATTTAAAGCAATTTTGTTACACACTAAGTATGAAAGGCACTGTATGAAGTCAAGTTCTAGTTTCCATTTAAGAAAAGTTCCTCATATTTTGTGTTCAACAGTTCAGGTCACACACTGGTCTTCAGTGTTATCTAGAGTGAAAACAGACTCTAGAATTTTTTTTAAAAGGAACCATTTCAACACTTCAAAATCAGGTTGTTATTATAATAAGGGCTTCTTCTCAATTGGTCATTTTTTACTGTCTTTATGTGTCTTGCATTTTGTTTGCCAAATTTCCAGGTCTTCTACCGTCTTCTGTTTTGCCAAATGTTTCTTGCACTTCTGTCTGAACGGCCATAGCTTTTCTCTCCCTGACCTTTCCATCTGTCTCTACAGTTGTCACCACAGCTCCCGTTCTTTGGGCCGCTTCTGCTCAGCAGCTCTTGCCAAGTTGCACAGGTTTCTTCAGCCCCTTGTCTACCCATCCCTCACTTTGGTCCTTTCTGCACCTGGGCTTCCCCTGCGCTCCTGCCCCAAGGAGTCTCCTGCCCCGGGTGCTCGCTGCCGGCCAGTGCTGCACAGTACGGTGCTCTTCTTCAGGATGCTTCTCCGATAAATATCAGAGTGAACTGCCTGTCAGACAGGCAAAAACATCCACAGAAGGGGCGACACTGCTCTGTGTTTGAGAGCAGACCTTCCTGTCTGTGACCTGTTGGTTCAGTGCTCTTCAAGCTTTTTGAGCATGAGTTTTTCTAAGCGTCCTTCAGTGGCAATGTGGACTCCCATGTAGGGAGCTGAAACAAATTGGTAACAAACTTGATTTCTAAAAAGAAGTCTTTTCACAGTCTTTGGATGTAGCCATGAAATTCCCAGGTTTCCTTGAATCACAAATTGAAAACAGCTGCATCTTTTTTTATTATGTATCAGCACCATATAGTCCATCCAGCTTGGATAATAAAATGCTCACTTTGGCCTCAGTCTTGGTTTACTACATCAGGTTAGAGATGTGAAAGAAACAAATGCCCCATCTTAAATAGATTCACACTCAAATATAATTATTTAAGTGCAGTCCCCTTCACTTTATAAGGTCTGTCACATAACCAGAATAGTGCATGTTTTAATTGTAGGCATAAAATGTGAGAGTAGGCATGAAAATTCGTGTACCACAGAGTAAGGTCTTGTAGTTTATTGGATGCAATTCAGGCAGGAAAACATAGTATGTGGCTATGTTTAGTATGACAAAAAGTGTCAGAATTCTCTATTTTGTCTTGGTTATTGCATTATCTTGCTATGTTTTTAAAAGGATCTAGGAGAAATCATTTACAAGCTGAACTGTTCATTGGCAAAGAGCTTTATCTGTGTAACTGGCTGTTCCTCAGAGGTAGTTGGTACAGACGTTCCTGGACGAGGGAAGTTTGAATTATTATTTTTTTTTAATTCCTTTCAGATAGTTCATATTAAAAAACATTATTTGCATGGAAAACAATCTGGAAATATTTTATGACATAGAAACAAAGTATGGAAAGTTTGTTTGTTTATTTCATTAAATGACTGTTGTCCTTCCCAAATCAGTAGATGTCTTTCCCTTTACTCCTTAATTTCTGAACAAAGAGGAAACTATTGGAAATCAAGTGTTCAACAAACTGCCTTGCTGCATGGAAGCCTTAGAAAATGGGAATAAAGGGCTCTTCAGAGCTTCCCAGAGGTCTTTTGGCAGGCGCACTCTGTAGCATGCAGTCTGAGAAAACTTTGGTGAGTGTTTTTGAAAGTCGCACTGTTCTCTTTCGAGTTTAGATGATAAATAACCAGCCACTCCAACCAGCTGTATAAAGTCTCCAACTTTCACATTTTAAAGATGTTTACTTTCAGGTATTTATGGTTAAAATGCCTGTTTGAAGCTATGTTTCAATTTTAAATCAAGCTCATTCTGAACCATGAAGGACTATTCCAGTAATGAATACGATCTAAATTTATACATTAATACTTATGGCATATCAGATGTTCTCTAAAGGAACATGTACACTTCTCAGATTATCTGTTTCATGTTTAGTTGTACATAAACTTAAATTAGGTCCTGCCTTATGTATTTTTTAAATTATGAAAATCAACAGACATGCCATAACATTGAAAGAAAATGGCAAAGAAATTGTTTTTCTCACATAAATTCCAGCTGTTCAGTCTCAGATTTTGTGATAGACATAGGTAAAGATGGATTTGGAAAAAAGCAACAGTGAGGTCCTGACCTCGTTCCACAAGTCATTAAAATGAGGTGCTTTATGTAATAGAGGGTGCAGCCACTGCAGATCTGCTTATATGCTGCTTGGGTTTGTAGCTTTTGAATGTGCTTGTAAACTCACTTAGAGCTGTTGAGTTGAGGTCCTTCTCCACCAGATAAAGTGGACAGTCATCTTGCAAAGATGTCCTGGTTTGACACTGAGATGAAGTGTTGCCCATAGTGGTTTGTGCAGGTCTGAGAATTGAGTCACACTCTTGCATTGTGGATGAAATGGTAGGCTGTGATGAGGCTTAATACATTGCCGTGTGCTTTCTGAACTAACACCTGGGAGGTGACTAGGCAGGTCTCACCTCTCCGACCTATTTCTGGTTGTTCTGCACTGATTACTGTTAACATACTACTTATGGCTCATGACAGAGACATAAAGGAAATGGGTGTTCTTTAAAGAAATAAATAAAGTAGTGGGATTTGTTTGGACTTATAAAGATTAATTCATGCTCTGGTACACCCTACAAATTCAGCAGAAGCTCAGCTCATGGAAGAGTTCTCTTCTGGGAATGCTTAAATCAGTTCCTCGAAAAGATCGAGTTGTACCAGCAAGAATTATTTTGCTGGCATAGTGTCCCAGCAGTTTTCTGAGTGATATCATTATATTGTCTAAGAATTTTGGGTTGTAGAGTACTGTCCTTAACTAATACATGTTCTCTAGCAAAACTAATTGCAGAGCAATGCAAAGGTTGCAGGAGAAGCGGCTGTTTCTAAAACCTGCTTGATAAAGACAGTCTTGGTTTTGTTCATTTGGTGTCTGTTTTGTCCAAATAACTCTTTTTTGTAAAAACTGTAACACAAAATCAGGTGTAGAATAAGGTAGCTGGTAGACAAACTTCAGCAGCTTTTGCTGCAACAGTATCCCCAGCTGTGGGAACCAGCTGGAGGTTACTAACAGGTTGGCAGGAGGTTGGCAGCTGGAAGTTCAGCCAGCTGAAAATAATCTGCTGGGGTGGCTGGGGTAAAGGCACCAGTTCTCTCCTGTCCCCTCTGGTGCAACAAGTGGTGATGATGGACTACCAACCACTGCACTATGAACAGGCATGGCGGAGGCAGAAGCACATCGCTGCTTCTGACCGTGCCGTGGCAGGGGGAGCAGTCAGGTCAGAATCAATTTTGCTGTAGCTGTTTGCTCAGTGAATGCGAATCGGGAGCACTGACATTTATGAAGTTGTGGCCAGAGTCATAAAATTCAACTTCACAGTCACATCACTTTGCAGTAGGCCACGTGGGTGGATTGAGATGGACTTCACATTTTCCATGATTAAAATGTGCAGCAGGATTCTTAGCACATAATTGACTGAATTCACTGATTTGGGGATGACTTTACAGTCAAAAGGAGTTGAGACCTCCTCCTGTACATCTCAGCTATGATTTTGTCAATACACGTAACTTCTGTTATCACATCTTTCATATATTTTAGCGCCAAAGCTTCTCACTCAGAATTTATCCAGGCATTGGACCAAAGTCTTCCAAGAGGCAGACCAAAGCTATGAAGTGGAATGCAGAAGGTGCCTGGTTCTGTGGCTGGGCTTCTGCAGGAGGTTGTGGGAGCACCAGTGCTCGCTTCAGAGTTGAGGCTTTTATACTCTCTCTGTCCAGCTCTATTTTATAATTCTCAGAATAAGTTATAGTGTATCATGAATCACATCTGGATAGAGGTTTAATGAACAGCTTCACTGGCCTGATTTTTTAATGAGAAAAATAGTGCCTTTGCAGCTGAAATCACCAGTAAAATTGAGACATCAATGTTTCCCCATGCAGATCTGCAGGTTTAGTAAAGCACTGTCAGGATGGGTCTGCACTATCATCATATTTACCAAAGGCTGCCAGGATCACTGGCCTTTCTTAATAGCACCAATGTGTACTTCTTGCCACATGCGTGGCTTTAATACTAGCCCATTTTTTATTTGTTTTTTTTCAGTCCTCCCCGTGAGGAATGCAATATGTGCCCATGTCTTGTGTGACACACAGACAGCTATGCAGCCTTCTCTTCCAGTCATGTTAAATTTTACTTAGAAGTAAAAACGCCCTTTTTTTATTGTTATTAAATTGAATGGGAAGCCTTTGCAAAAAAATTTTTTTTTGTGCAATTAATACCTTTACAAATTTTGTCTCTTGTGTCATTTGTGCCTCCGGAGCTCTTTCTATCTAACCAAAGCACCAAATAAATAAATACATAAGTGAGCTGTGTTCTGGTTGAAACTTCCTCACTTGCAAGCAATTGGCCCCTGTCAGAGTAATCGGGAGATCCAGCTGTGGACTCAGGTTGCTGCCCACACTGGTTGGTCTCTCCAGTGTGCAGTACTGTTGCAAATCTGTATATTTAAATTGCAAACACGTAAGAACAACAACAAAATAAGAGAGTCAAGGCAAATGTTTGACAAATCACGCAAGACAATCTAAAAAGTTCTGCGTTGAGTCTGCAAATTAGTAATTGTTTAAGTGGGATGTCCCCATGGAGGATTTCATGGATTACTGCCCAGCTTTGCAGACAAGGTAGCTAAGCCTGCTCTGAAGAAATGCCTGTTATATTTAGCTGGCAAGTTAGATTATCTTCATCCTGTGGAAAGCAAAACATTTATTGCTTCTTACAGATTTACTATCTGTGCATAAAAGAGCTGTGTAAACCCTTTTGAGTCTAGAAAAAGGAGCTGGAGACCTAATTTCTTGCAAAGACCCTTTGCTTACTCTATCTTAGAAAATCAGACAGTGGAGTAGTCCAATAAACTGTACAGAGTGAATAGCCTGGTGAAGATAGTTTAGAAATTAAGTATTCTCTTTTTTGAAGTCAGTCTGTGTGGGGAGTGGCTGTCGTGGGCCTTGCCGTACCTATCCTTGGAGCACTGTATGCAGTAGGGAGGCGTTATGTGGGTGACTGATACCTGTAGAGTGTGCGTCAGGAGAAGTGACTGGGAGCAAGGTCAAGTTTTGGAGGTGAGAGACACTGGCTAATGTGCGACTGGACTGCATGATCCTCTCTCCAGGAATTAAGCAGCTGCTGTAATTTGTGATTTATTGTCTTTGATTCAACAAGAGGAGTGCTGCTTGGAGTTCCTTCAGGAAATCTCCCATAGCAGTAGCTGTTAACCATAGTGTATGGGGCAGTGGAGAAACCCCGAGGTCCTTCCTTACTGCTCAGGGCTCCCAGCTAGCTCTTGGCATCCAAATGTGATGTTCCCTCAGATGGGCAGGGCTGGAGCTAGCCCCAAAGACATGCTTTCGAAACTCACAGATGTTGAATGTCATTTGTCTTAACTCCTCCTGACGTGCATTACGTGGGACAGGGCACAGGGGAAACGAGTGTGCCAGATACTGACCTGCATGTGGGTTGTCACACCATAAAATATGCTGACCTCTCCTCCATGTTCCCAACACCTAGAAAAGGTCATGGCCAAGACTGAACCTTAGTCATCATAGTGGTGGTTATTGTTTAATTCACTGTAAATCAGCCACCAGGTCAGTGCCCGCAGATGCCTTAGTGCTTTGCACTGAACAGTTACTGCATCCAGTTAAGGTGCCTGCTGGACCCAGCTGTTTATTAGGTACTGGTGAAACACTTGTCCAGGGCATGAGTGTTGCAAATGAAGTCTTGTGAGGTCTGAATAGTTGGAAACCTCCTACTTTGCCATATGTTGATTAGTTTACTTTAAAAGCTGATGCACAGTTCCTACCCCCCTTCATTTACATCCATGGATTGGAAGACCAAGCACGGGGAAGGCTGTAAGAGAAAGCTGGTGACCAGTGCCTAAGCCATATTATTGGTTTTCAGATCTCAGAATCAGTAATCTGGGATTGTGTTGGCAAGTAAGTGACCAGTATAGCTTCTGGAGAAGAGATGTTATGTGAGCTGACACCTATTTAGCAAATAACAGCTACTTTCAACGGTAAACAAAACCAGTTTCAAGGATTTAAGTTTGTTCCTAGAAAATAAACTGAAATATTGATGGCTGTGCTGATACCAGTGTGTCTAAACAAGGATGGATGTGGGGAGTGGTCACTGGTAAAGCTTCACCATCCATCGGTGGATGTCCAGCAGCGATAAGGGAGGAGGTAAGGAGTCCCACCGCCTGCCTGCCTGTTGCCTCGCAGCCCATCCATCCCATCTCTGGGAAGCTTGGACCTCCTCCATGTTGTCCAGCAGGATCTGCCCTGTGGTATGAGCAGTGTGGGGCTTCCCAGGCAAGCTCTGCCAGCCGTGTTACACCATAATATAATCAAATGTGTCATCTCTGCCTTTATAGAGGTTTTGTACTATGGCAGTACTTTTATATATGAGACAATCTTGATTGCTTCTTTTTTTTTTTTATGCTAATAATATATTTATTTAATGAATGAGTCTGAATGTTTGGTACCTGATCATCCTGTTGCTTTCTGCCTGTTTTGTAGTTGATGTTCTTTCCCTTTGGCATTTATTAGAACAGCTTCCCTTTGCACAGAAGCGCCATTAGTGATAAATTATCATTTTGTTTGTAATATGCCATATATGAAATGGGCTGTAGATGATGGCTACATGGCTTGAGAATAGAGCCCTTAATTTTAATGTGTTTTATAAACAATTGGCAATAAATGGCCTGATCCTGTGTCCTTTGACTTTAGTGGGAGTTTTCCGACAAGCGTATTTACGCAAGAACAGCCCGGCTGCCAGCTCAGCGTCAGTGGGCAGCACGCCTTTGCATTCAGCGCAGTTGCATGTCCCTGTGCCAAGAACGTATTTTGCCGATTCAAGTTTGCTCCGTTTGTCAACGCCCAGCTCCCACTGAACTTCACGGGACGAGAATCATTCTTGGCACGGGGCCGTGGGCAGCCCGGGGAGTGCTGCCCGCTGCCGGCACCGGCTGCGGCAGGAGCTGCGCACCCACGAGAGGAGCAGCACCCAGCCTTGGCTCCCCGGTTTGTGAGGCTCCCGTCTCCTGTAGCATGTGTTTGCTGTTGTTTGACTAGTGGGAAGAGTCGGTGATAAAAAGAGATTTCCTAGGTTAGTTTTCAAGGCTTTTTTTTTTTTTTTTTTTGTGGCTGTCTGGATGATTAATGTGAATAGGAAAATACTGTTGACCCATTTAAATCATGTTAGACGACATCCATTGCTCATCTGCATAATGAAATACACACCGAACATTACAGCCTAAGTATAAGAGCCAGTGAACTACAAAAATAATATTTTACTCATTTAGATTATGAAGTAAAATATAGGACATTAGTACTAATCATAGTATTAAATTTTAAGCCATGCAAATTGTAATTGTCAATGAAAAAGAACTATAAGTTGAAAAGGCTATTAGCATTTCAGCTTTAACAGTTAATTTGAGTAATTTTTTTTTTTTGCCAGTGTGCAGCTTAGAAAACTCTATATGCAGAACATTTAATAGTAAGTACAGGAGTGTTTGTTTTATATCATTATTTAATTTCAGTCGTTAAAGAAATGTTAGAAATATTAATGTGCAGTATTAAAATGTATTAACAATTTATATTACTAAGAGTAAATTGTAATCTTTACTTGGATAAAATAAAGTCTAAAAGGCAAATTATTAGTAACTGAGAGATTAAATCATTTTAAGCATTTATTTAAGTACCAAAGCAAAACCTGAAGCCTCTAAAAATATGGATTTCGTCAAATAGAAACATCATTTTCAGCATTTTAAACTAAATACAAATTTTAAAGTACTGAATTTAGGCTGTCAGGTTTCTATGGTTACCTACCTTTCCAGCAGTTTGGTGAGATGTGTAAATAGGCCTATGAGTCACTTGTAATTATTTGTTTTTTGTTTGTTATAGTTGTAATTCTGTGTTCAGTTTGAATCTAATATAGCTCACACCACATGCTTTGGTTTATGTATATTGTAGTGCGTATGATTGACAGTGATTGAGCATTTCTTATGAAGTGCTTGTTTTTTTTGTCATAAGTGATGTATGTTGGTACTTCTGAAAATGTAAACAACTTCTTCCTGTATCACTGTTTGATAAACAGGGACTTTTATGATATGAAAGAGGTCTTTGTAAATGTTAAGCAAGGAGATAACTGAAAGGTATTTTTAAAAAAAATTAAAACAGCTCCTAAACATTATACCATCCTCTTCCAAATTTGATACATAATCATATTATAATTAATTCAGTGACCCAAATGTCACATATTTATGAATAAGCTTCCAAGTTACACATTAATAGCACATACTAATGACTGACAGGTTTAAAAATAAATATTTTAATAAGGATGCTACAAGTTATCTGCAGCAAGCTCCTGATTGGAACATCTTCCTTGTGCAGAGCATCTTCCTGGGAAAAAAAAAAAAAAGAGCTTATTTCCACCATCACCACCACCACAGTAGTTTAGCAGAAACAGCTGTAAACTCTTATACCTCTCTGCTCATTTATTTTGAAGTCCAGGCTTTAGGAAGTAATTCTCCAACCTTACACTCTTCACTCTAGCAAAGGACACCTACGTGTTTTCTCAGTAACGACTCACTGTCCTAGTGTAACTTGTGTTTTCGTGTGAAAACAGGACAATACAGGTAATTAACAACATCTAATACAAGGCAAGAAATATTGCTAGCTGTCATTTTTACCAAATGAGTAGTAATGTAATCTTATTTTATTAAGTTATTCATCCCAAAATTGCTAGCAGTGTACGATTTTTTTTTTCATTTTAAGATAAGACTGCCTTACGATTCAGAAATCATCTTGTATCCTTAGAGATTTGGCTGCAGGGGTATTGAAAATAATTATTACAATGGTCTAGTATTTTGTGCAGGGAAAGGACTCGTGACTGCCCATTCTCTTCCTGTGTCTCAAGCTACGCAGAAAATCCTGATACAGTGTTCAGGAGCACTCCTAAATTTTCTATGCAAAGATTATTCTTATTTCAGCAGCCTTGTTCACCCGCTGAAAGGGTTTCTGTGGGAAGCATTTTTGTGGTGATTCAAACATTTTTTCCATTTCAGTTGGAAATTTAAGAGGTTAAAGTAGGATTTATTTTTAACATTTAATACCGTATCAGGCACGTATATAGGACATAAACATGCCAGTTGAAAAACAGTTGTTTCACAGAGCACCTGAAAAGATTTTATCCCAGTAGGATTCAATGAATGTTAAAGCCGTGGGTGGGTGCATATTAACAACAAGATTCGGTATTGTGCGTGTGTGTAAGGACTATTTGAATAGCTTATTATTTTAATCTGAAACAACTGCTATTTTTTAAACTGAGTAACTTGTTCCAACAGTTGTTACTTCCCTACAAAATCAGAATCATGAACACAATAACCAATCTTTCAAGCAAAAGTAATTTCTCTGATCTTTTAAAAAAAATAAAGATAGAAAGTGATTGAAGCATGTATTTAAATATGCAAAGCTGAGCAGATATGTTTCTCATTCTAATTTATTCACGTTATGATAAATTAATTTACTCAATATAGGAATGCAGTAACATAAGAGGAATGTTTCTCCTGCTAGTCACAGAAGTTGAAACTTGCCAGATGCTGTGATCTGGAGCCTAAATTCCCCTGATATTAACTGTGTGTGAAACTCTTAATATTGCTTTGTCCAGCTTTTGTACCTGACTCGTTTCGTTTTGCGCTGATACTGCTTTAGGCAGCACTTTCTTTTTATTTTCTGCTTGTGTTATTCTGTTGGAGAGAGAAAACGTAATAGAAATAACACTAGGACGGAAGGCTCTGTTGGAGAACTGCAATGCCCTGTTCCCGAAGTTAAGCCTGTACAGCCCAGTCCCATTTTCTGTAATAGACAATTAATTTCCTGTGGTATATGAATGAAGATAATTCAGATATAGTTAGATTGTACTCTGTATTTTTTAAATCCTATGATAAAATTGGAAAGTGCTGTTTAATGATACCAGAATTTTACTCAGTCAGTGAATTTATTTCTTATACTGGCTTGGTGTGACTCTGTGTGTGTGTGTGTATATATATATATATACACACACACCAGCTCAATTGGTCAAACGGGTTTTTAAGGATATAAAATTAATCTTTCCTTTTCTCCTTGTTTGTTAAAGTTGCACTGTCGGTTGCTGCTGATAAAAGGTGGCACCAAGCCAGCTTCCTGAAGGAGCTATGAGGAGGGTCATGGCTTGTCATGACCTGGGCACCGTTACTTGAATGTTGTTATTATTGAGATGAAGTACCCTTAGGCTGTCATCCTTCCTGTAAATAGAAGAGGTTCTGATTCTCTGTGGTTTCCCAGTTTACCAACTTGTAGAACAGCTATTTTGTTGGCCCTAAGTTTGACTGAATAATGAATTAGAAGAACGGCACTATTCCAGAAGGCACTGATTCATCATTTTAGTGTGCTGGTCCAGACTAAGTCATAATAAGTAAGCCAAACAAGTATGTATTTTCATATAGTTTATAAATTTACACCCAATTAAAAAAACTCATTTGTATTGGCATACGGCAAACAAATTGCCCGGTTCCGCTCTCCGTGAAGTAAAGGCAAAATTGTAATTAGCAGGGAGCATAACTGGTCCTGAGGGCCAAACTTGACTTTTTTCAGTGCTGTGGAGGAGTCCCAATGGTGTTGGCAGAGGGGCTGACTCTGCTCCCTTGCAGTCTGCTCCCTTGCAATGGCGTTTGGCCATTGCTTTGCTTTATTGCCTCTTAGGAGAGTAACAAGAAGAGCAATTCTGTTAATGCCTTTATTAACTAAACAACTTCTGTTGTTAATTTCCAGTTAATTTCAATAATTAAATAAAACAATGCCAATTAGAATATAATGTTTATAAGATACTGGCCTGTGTTTCCGTTTATCAGGGTACAGTCACAAGCACGCTGTTGTCGAGGTTTTCACCAATGTGTTGCTGTTGTAACTGAAGTCACATCTATCCTGATGAATATTTCATTTCCCCAATCATGCTATTAAAAACAGAGTGTTTTTACCCTTTCATTTCTGTTTTCTGTTTTCCAGTACCATCATGACAGCTGTGGCTGCGTCCTGTTTACAAATTGCTGCTAGTCACATTTTCAGTAGTCCTTGTGTGTTTTGCTTTCCCCTAATGTGGGCAATTAGGAGGAAATATTTCTCACGAGCATGGACTTGCTCTTCTCCTTGTAATGACATAGTCCTGCAATCCAGGAAACAGTGCTGCATGGTGTCCATGTCCACGATTTCCTGATGTGGGAAAAACGTGTGGAAAGCATCTGGAGAGGAGGAGACCCCCTTTACCAGCTTGTTTCCTGTAAGCGAAATTGGAAGACCTTGTCTGTGCAAATAGATTTCAAAATAGAGTCTGCCCTTTGACTGTCTCCATAATTACACAGCGCTCTCTGTATTTTATTTGGCTGCCAGAGCAGTTAACCCCTGGAAGTAAGGGGCTGATGATGGCGTGACCAGCACGGGTATGCAGACATGACCATGTGAATACACTCTTGTTTGGAGAAGCCTGTCGTTAAGACCTCGTTACAATATACTTTTACCAAATTTAAAAATTATTACATGTTGGGTTATGTTGATTAAGATATGTTATATCCTTATTGTACAGAAAACGTGGGGTATTAGTTGCAAAAAAGGAAAAAAAAAGAAAGAAAAAAGTTCTTTCGTGGCTTTGATGTAATCAACATCTGTCAACAGAATGAATTTGCTTTTGTTTAATTTCAAGGGCTCTTGTCCTTCTACTTTGTCCAATCAGTTTCAACTTCTGCCTCAGGCATTTCCCTATGTTGTTCTCCCCCCCCCCCCCCTTTTTTTTTTTTTTTTTCTTTTTTAGCAAATGCACAGGTTATTGCTTGTGAAATGTGAGCTGCTCTTCTGCTACACAGGTTACACAGAGTTGGAGAGAACCTTTAATCTTTCCCATCCTATTTTTGAAGCTTGTGTGTACCTTTGCAACACAGGGATTACAAAGTCAGTGTTTTATTAGACAGTTAGAATTACAATTACAAGTAAAGATCTTTCAGACCACAACCATTATTCCAGATTGAAAAACAGGAACATTTCATCATTAACAGTAAAAAGCTATGTATTCTTACCTAATTGCATTGGTTGGATTCCACATATTATTACCCACAGTGATTTTTAATACCTCACTTTAAACTTTCTTCCTCTGAAGTTTCAGCAAAATGAATATTTGCACAAGAAGTAAAATTATGACATAATATTAAAATGACCTGACAAGCCAAATTAAAGATCTGTAGTGTTTTACCCTCAAATGCATGTATACTAAGAAAATCTCCAGTCATTCTTTTTTCAGTTTAAAAAAAAAGATTAAATCATATATTTTGAAAAGAGTTATCAGAACAATGCTTTTAATGTTGTTAATCGCTCGTATATATTAAGTAAGATTTACTTTATCGAGAGCAAGTTGATTTTATTTCCTAAAGGGGTTGGATGTTAATTCTTGTAATCCTAAATAATGTTGGTACTGTGCTTCTGTTGATACCGTGACTAAATTATTTTAAAATATGTTACTTTTATTTCTTGGCTCTTTTTAAGATGTACCCTTGTATTTATTGTAGCTTAGAACTGTCATGAAGTTTATCCTTTGGTAACATTTTTGCTAATTGCTTGGAAGTTTGAAGTCTTTCATAAATAAATACCAAAAAAATGGTTGCTAACAATCACATTTGATGAATCATGTAGATGAGCAGTTTTTTGCATGGCTACCCCACACCTCATTCATTGAAAACATAGCTGATAAATTGTTATAACTGTTAAACAAGAAGCATTAGAAAAGGGCTTATGTGAGAGTTCATTTCCAACATCTCCCTTTAAAAATACTTCTTGACCGGAGGAGAATCACATTTAAATGACTAAAATCAACTTAATTAAGGGTCATTAATAGAGATACACATTAAAAAAACTCTACTCTGTGAGTGAAATGGGAGCATTTCATTATATAGTGTAGCATGCATGAACAGATAACAATTAAAATAGACCTAGAGTAAAAGGCTAATAAATATAGGGCACATTGTGCTGCAAAATCAGTCACTTAAAATGCTCCCACCCATCATCATACTTGAATTCTGTATTCAGCCCCTTTGGCTGACTCATTTAAAAGAAAAAGAAAATGTAATTTCCACACAAGATAAATTCATCTGGTAATTCATAAAAGCTCACAGTGCATATTTATATTATTAATACAAATTAAGGTCTGGAAGGTATGCTGAGGAATCCAGCGGCTCCGGGAGGACATGCGTGCATACAGATTGCACAGTGTGATTCACTGTCGAGTCAGAGGAGCAGTTGTCTGTAATTTTCTGTGCTCAGTACCTTGCATCTGCTGATGTGATTCAGTAATGCTGGTAATAATTCTCCTTATTGCAGCTGATAGTAAATATTCTGTTACTCGTGGCAGGTGACGTAGCCTGGCTGTTGGGGGAGAGAAGAAATGCGTAAAGGGTCAACTTTGCATCCTGGCTGTGCTGGTGTGTCTCCAGGCTACCTGGCTTCAAACTCAGGGCTCTCTCCGGTGGTTGCAGTTTCCACTGGAAGCTGCATAAATCCTGCATTTATGAACTATCTTACAGCAATGAATATACATAGAGAGCTTAACAAAAAGGATGTGCATGAGCACCAGTGTTGCAGAAGTAAATAAGGCGCTGAGAAAAGCTTTGATAGGTGTAAGGCATGGGGAGGAGGGAATACTTGAGCCAGACTTGGAGAATACAGCCAGTTGTTCTTGTCTCTGGTGATTGATGATGTTGCTATATCGAATTAGCTGTGAATATGGGAGGTTAAAAAATAAAAGGAGCTGTGGAGGCATTAGGAAGGCCTTCTTAAGGAAGGAAGTGTGTGGATGGAGTCCAGATTTTCATTATGAAACAGTAACTTCATTAGAGTTTAATGCCATTTTATTTCATTTTATTTTTACTTTGTAGGAGAATGTTTTCTGTTACAATTTTTTATATTTCAAATAAAGGTTTAGTTGTCCTGTGTTTATAATCTTGTGATGTATTTTAGGAGTCGTATCATACTATGGTGATATTTATTTGGTTGTCGCATTTCACCTGTTCAAGTAGTAGATATTTTTGTATGTGTCTGGTTTATAATGAATAGTTAGTAGAATAACAACAGACTACAGTACCTTATTATCCTGTTATCTTGTGACAACACTTACAGTGTATCTTTGGGAGAATAGAGGTAAAAATTTTATTCCAAATAAAAAGGTATCCCTTCTGAATGTGGGACGGTCAACAGGCATGAACCCATGAATATAATCTGGTTTAATGTATTTAAATGTCTGTATTTGCAACATTTGGAGTTTTACTGTTGAATAATCAACAAGCACACTTGCACCTTTTCTTCCCTAATTAAACTTTTACACAGTAGACAAGGTGCCCAGGCAGCATGCCGTGTGCCAAGGAGAGCATTTGAAATACGCGTTCATTTATTGATGTCCACGTGGGCTTTGACTGACCACATCAGTGAGTGTGGGTTTTAAATATATTTATAATACCTTCAGCTGTGGTAAAAGTGAGGTACTTCCACTGCACTCTGTAAAAGAGCTACCTTAGCTTACACTGGCGGACTGATTGCTATTTCTGATGGCCCAAAAGTTGCTGCCTCAGCAGATTCTGTGCTTCCAGGTTCTAGAAACGGGTGCAAACCAGCCAGGGAGTTTGTAGGATGCTTTGGGCTCTTTGGATGCACTTAGACATTGTGCATGTTGGGTGGCCCAGATTTATTTTTTTTTAATTGGACAATGATTTTTTTTTCATGTGAAGGAGACCCTAGGAAAGCAGTACATGATGAGGTTGTTGATTAAATTATAGTTAAAACGCCACCAAACCATTCCGGCCCTCTGTTAACTGGGCAGCTCCACTTCCATGGAGACACTCTCTTCCCTTTTGAAGCAGGCAACTTCCATTGGGGTACCTAGGTTATACTGAGAGCTTGATCTGAGCCTCACCCTCCAACTCTGCCTTGTTACTTATCAACAATTTAAAAAAACCAGTAAAAATTTGCTTGCATTGAGTAAAAGTCTCTACAACCTTTCACTTACTGGCAACTAAACGTAGCACTGATCAGTGGGCAAAGAGACAGTTGGGGACACTTCTAAAGCAAACCCCATGCAACTATTTCATTCATTCTGGGGTTTGGGGCTCCAAAAAAGGTGCATAACTCGAATCTCCTGTGTATCATGGAATGCTGGAATTGGGCTGTCTATGAAGCCAACTGTGCCTGTGGAAGGATAATTTCTGCATCTGGACGTGCTAAATGCATCCAAAGGAAAGGAAGGGAGGTACAATAAAATAAAAACATACAAGTTATGGAAAAAACTCTTCTTTTAAAAAAAATAATTTTTTTTTACATAGTTCCAAAATATGCAGTAGATTAATTTCTTAATTTCTGTGATTTAAAAAACAGACAGGTGTTCTGTTTAAACAAAAACACTTTCTTTTTACTGAAGAGTAATCCTTCATATGGGTTCCTTGCCACAAAAGAGTGCTCTTCTGTTTGTATACATATGACATTTTTCAGAAGCAGATTAGCTGTTATATGAAACTCATGTTTCAAAAAACCCCTCTGTTTAGATTATAGAATGTTTGAGTAATGGAAATATGTTCTACGTGTAATTGTAGTTTAATTGGGCAGTGTCAATAATCCTTTTGAATTTAGTATATTTCCTGGTTTTGATGCTAGCATTGTCTTTTGTGATGCATTATTTTGGTTTTGATGTTTCTGACAACCTTTTTGCCTCAATGGCCTTTGTTTTCCCTTTTTTTCTTTTTTTTTTCTTTTTTAAGGGGGGCAAAATGTGTCATGCCCGACAACTAAGTTTGATTGATGCGTAGTCTGATGAACTGTCATCCCAAATTCCCATGTGAATTACGTGGAAATCTGATTTGAATATTCCAAGTCAATTATAAATTTTAATCCCTTCAATTGCCTTTGGCCTAGATTAAAAATATCTCTTGAAGTTTGTTCTGTTGCCCTGCTAGGCAGGACAAATTGAACCCCATGCCTTGTGTCTTGGTGCAAATGACAAGAGCAGCATTATCTTTATGCTCAAATCTGTGACCAATTCTAGAAAAATACAGCTGAAGATATTGTCTGAAATCAACATTAAATCTTTTTTTTTCTCTCCTCTTTTCTTGCTGTTGTCCCTTATTCACCATTTTGTCAAGCCTTGAACAGTGCAGCTTCTAGCCATGCAAATTGCTCCAAGCAGGGGCCAGTTGGAGTGTCACTCCTGGCTGTAAGCTTTGGGGAATTTACCCATGCTATCTTTTAATGCATCAAACCAAAACAGATCTAGTATTTTATAAAGCTTCAAAGTATTGTTTGGGGAGTTTTTTGTTCTCATTGCTTCTCGGTGTTAATGCTCTTTCTTTAACAGTACAAGATTTGAACTACCCTTGGCTGCTACATGGGTTCTGTGGTTTGTTTTATATGATGCTTTTCTTTTTGCATACTTTCCATTTTTAATGCAGTGGTAGAAAAAAAAGTTAACCATTTTTAACTTGTCTGTTAACAGGTTCTGTGACTGGCTGCCATGTAATCTTTTCTTCCTGCAATTGTATCTACCTGCACAGGCGGTCAAGCAATCAACAGCGAAGATGCTTCTTTTTTCAGGGACAAAGAAATACTGCTTATAGTATAGTTTGGCCAGCCACGGTTTCTCCAGCTCACTCAGTTCCTAAGGTACTGCAGTTTCTATTATCTAATCTGTTCTTCAGTCAATATTGAGTTCGACTGCAGGCTTGATCAAGTGTATTCATTGTCTGACAGCGGGGCGTTTGGATCACCGTCCTGTTGCTTGGTCTGGTATTTGAAATAGGAACACTGGTGAGAGAAGTTTTCAGCTGCCTACCATGTTAAACACAGTGGTATATCTAGTTATTAGGGAGTTTAAACCTGGGGCTTGTTCAGTTATGGTAGTATAAACATGGAATAGTATAATCGTCTGTCAACACTTAACACTTCTGGGTCCAGATTCTCGTTTTGGACAATTATAGGCAGTCCTACCAAAAGTCCATAGGAATCATTCATAATCATCTGAGTCCTTTTCTGTATAAATCTCTAGCAAGCTAATTATAAAAATGTTTGTATTTTGCTGAAGGTTTTGTTAATTGGTTATGTCAGATTTAGGAAGACAACATACAATACCTGGTGGTAGCTGCCCTGCAACCCCACTGCATGTTCTAAACTTGTCTTTGCTGTGCCTGAGTGTTTTGTTTTTTCTTGCAACATATACTTTTATTTTTATTGACTTTAGAGCCAAAAGGAACTTTTTCATGTAATTTTAACATGTGTTCCACTTCTGTTTCCCCCTTTTTTCTTTTTTCTTTTTTTCTTTTTTTTTTTCCCATTTAATTACAGCATACAGATTAACTGTTTAGTATCTTTCCTTTAGCCAAAAGAAAATCGAAGTACCCTCTCTAAACAGTGCTTTTCAGGATGTGTATTAGTACTTTTTTAATTTTACTTTTAATTTTATTATAGATTTCTTATGCAAAATATAAAGTATTTCCATTGCCCTGAAATACTAAAAAGTTGTTAGACAGGAAAGCAGATAAGGATGCTAGATGTAGGGCTCTTACACCTAAGAGGCTGTGGAAGCTCTGTGTGCAGCGAAGACATAGGGTTACATGCTTTATATATTTTCAGAAGTTTAAAAATTGTAGACAAACTTTTTTTCTGTATTTAGATACTTCTTTTAGCATAAAGAGGGAGAAATATATTCTCATACTGAAAAGTTGTCTTCACAGGTCAGAGTTCTCAGACTGTCTAAAAATCAGTCCAATTCTTCTACTCTGAAAACTTGAGGGCGAAGTTATTAATTTATACAGAGTATGCCAGAAATAACATTGAAATAACAGGTTTTTCAAGATGTTGGTGTGAAACTGTATACATAGACATTTGTATGTGTGCTGCTTTGGGCTTGTCCCTTAACAGATCAGGTCAGCAGGGTCAGGTCTCAGCAGTTAACTAAAGTGCCCTCCAAGGGGAAAGCAGGGGTGCTGCTGTGTATGGAGTTGGTAATCCAGCAAATGGCGGGGCAGTCTAAATTAAGTCCCAAACTACTACAATAGGATGTTGTTAGGTTCAATACGCCGTTAATCTGAACGAAATGTAAATCTGAAATTCCATTGACATAAACCCACTAAAGATAGTTTCACTTTTTATCGGAGTAGAAATTAAATACCCGTAGGAGTAACAATAGTCTTCCTATTTAAAGTCCTGCGAGAGCTAATTGGTTGCCCCACTCTTCTCTACTCCTACACCCTGCTGTTGTATGGTCTGGTTGTGTACAGCCCAAGTGCCCACTTTGTTTTCTGCCTGCCAGCTTGATTCTGTATTTTGTGAAGTCAGTGCAAAACTCACCCTGTGGCCAGCGTGGTGAAGGGACTCTTCCCCAGCCAGTGAAACAGCCCAGGACCCTCTGAGAGAAAGTACATTTCCATCTCTGTGCAAGACGTTACCATTATTATTAGTTTGTTGTGTTTATACGGGTGTCATTAAATTCTTGTGGATTTAAATAAAATCAGAAACGTTTAACTTCTTTATGTGCAATTATTTCCCAGTACAGTAAAACTTACTCATGTGAAGTTAAGGGCATATATATGTTTCTGAAGGATCAGGGTGCAATGTGGGTTTTGAATGAGAGCAGTTTTTCACTAATACTCTTTGGTTGTTATCATGTGTAAAATACATATGTATGCAGCACGGTGTAGCTGATAGTATCAGAATAAAATCACCTCTACACGAGGGCTGAGAACTTTATGTGTGGAAAAAATTAAGTGTATTACACTTTCCTTGACACAGCAGATTGGGATACCCATGGTTAATGTTGTAGATGGACAAATTCGGGCACAGCATATGAACTAGATTAATAAGTAAAAACCTCTAAATTAAAATAAGTTAAATCTTAAGGTTCTTAGTCAAATCCAATCTCATGGAAGTTAATAGGAGTTTTCTCTGAACAAGAAGCTAAGGATTTGATCAGTTTTATTTTTGAGCCTAATTCTCTATGTTTGTCCCATTAGTTCCAGTGTTTAGATGCCTTTTGTAGAAAGCATGCCTCTTTGCAAAAGAAAATGAAGAGGTTTTAAGTCTCTTTCTCACAGTTTCAAAACTTGCGACTGTCTGCTGGAAGTCAGCTGCAGTATCTGGGGTTTCAGCACTGGAAGGCTAACAGACTGTGTAAGTCAGTAGTAACAGGCAATGTTAAGTTCAAAAGGGCAGTGGAAGAAATACTGAGGCAGCCTTGAGGGTTTGCCCTGATGGCTTACGAAGGTCGATACTACGACAGAAAGGGCAAGCTGCCATGAAGCAGGAGGCAGTATCTGAGAAAATGATCCCATTGTCATGCTCAGTTTTCTGATCTTCATTTTCAATCCTTTTTCTCCAAGCACATAAAGAAGCCAGACTATGTGACGACAGGCATTGTACCAGACTGGGGAGACGACATAGAAATTAAGAATGAAGATCAGATTCAAGGGCTTCGTCAAGCTTGTCAGTTGGCCCGTCATGTCCTGCTTCTGGCTGGAAAGGGCTTAAAGGTAACAATTACCCAAGTCCCATAACAGCTTGGATGTCTTTTATTCTTTCACTTATTTGGGGTTTTTTTCTACTTTTTTTTTAACTTTCCCTTAATGTGCATCTCACTTTAAGTTAGATCCTGAAAAAAGAAGGATTTATTAACTTTTGATTCAGTCCATGATAGGCCTGTTTAATTATTCCTGTATTTTGGACCTATGTAGTACTTAAAGTGAGTTGCTGGCTGTGATGCAATATCTCTCTGTCTGTAATCTTCCTCTGTTCAGATTGTGCCAAATCACCTGAGTTTCTCAGAAGGCCCACACTACATTTTTTCCTTTCATTTCATGGCCCATCTTCCTTGTATGTTGTGCTTTCTGGCTCTGCGTGTGTGCAAGTCCAAAGGGCTGGGCTGCCTCCTCAGTTCCCATCCATCCTTCAGCCCCTCGCTGTCCTGCGGGGTCCAGCGCAACTCGTAGAGCTGCCGTTGAAAAAACTAGCTGCCAAATTCCACACAATTTTCCGGAGTGCATTGATAATAAAGCTTCATGGTTTCCAGAAATGTTTCTACATTATGCTTTTTGGGATACCTCCCAAGTTAAAATGTCCTAGGAGGAGCTTACTACCAGGTTTTGCAGATGAAAGAGTGCTTTTTTAGCCTTGCCGTGGTATTTCATGTAATAGCATACTGGATAGGGTAAAATGGGTTGAGTAGCTATGAGATGCAGAGATAGATGGGGACTGTAGGTCAATGCCATTGACTTAAAAGGGGAAAAAATTATCAGTTTACTGTGCATTTTTCTTTCAGCTGTCATCACACTTTCCCAGAGGTTTAATTCTGGAGCTGGGGTGGCCAATAACAAAACTGCCTGAAGCTTTGATCTTACATAGGCTCGTGCACGTTTAACTTCTTTATGTGCAATTATTTCCCAGTACAGTAAAACTTACTCATGTGAAGTTAAGGGCATATATATGTTTCTGAAGGATCAGGGTGCAATGTGGGTTTTGAATGAGAGCAGTTTTTCACTAATACTCTTTGGTTGTTATCATGTGTAAAATACATATGTATGCAGCACGGTGTAGCTGATAGTATGATAGAACTACTACCACGGTGTAGTTCATAGTATGTGCCAAATCATACATAACAGCAAAATACTACATACAGGTAATGAACGTTTTGGAGCAAGAAGGTGTATAAGGTAAGAATTACATGACCATGAGCTGTGGACTGGGAGGGAGGTGGCATTTGGAGTTGCAGTGCCGAGACCGCTGCCCAGGTCAGCCGCAGACAGGTGATGAGCTCCATTTTACACCAGTAAGTGTTTGGCCAAGACTCCCCTGACTGGGAGGATGCTCCAAAGCCCTCCGTCATCGACAGTGAGCGTCTTCTGCTTTCCAGCCTGACACTGCACGTGGCCAGTTTATACCCATTTGTTTTTGTGCCAATGCCACTCTTTAAAGAGCTTCCTGCCTTTCCTTGAGTCTGTCCTCTTCACACAGTAACAGAGCTATTACAGCTTTCAGTGCACCAGACTAAACTAACTGAGCTCATTTAGGCTATTTTCCTAAGGTAAACTCTGCATTCCCATTTTATCTGAAGAGACCCATCCCTCCACCTGTTCCTGCTGTCTTGCTGAACCCACCTTGCACACAACCCTCCAAACCAGCTCTCACCTGTGCTTTAGCTAATGGCAGTAACATCCCCCAATATAACAAAGGTGCGTTATAATGCATGGATGCAGAGAGACAAAGTTTGGGCTGAGCGTGGTTTTGATATTACCATTTACTGCCTGTAGGACTTAAAAATACAGTATGGTATTATACACGATAGCATTTCCTGGGTTTGAGTTGAAGATTTGGGAATAAAGCAGTAAATTCTATAACATGGAAGTATTTTGTTGGATACCATCAGGTTGTCCTGTCCCAAATAAGGGATGAGGTATGCAGTAGGTGCCTCCCCAACCTTAACCAGCTAGCAAAAGCTCCTTTAAAAGTAAAGCAGATACTGTCAAAAGCAGAACTTTTCGCAGTGTGTAAGCCTGCCATGCAGAGAGCACAGATCTGTCTGCTGAGTGTCCAAAAGCGACATCAAATTCCTTGAGCAGAGCAGCGGCAGACAGCACCCAATCTGGTACATAGCGGTTCAGTTTGTCTACAGGCTGAAGATGGGTGAGCGAAGGCAGGAGCCACAAACCTGTATTTATCCAGAACTGATGGCTGCAGTACCCAATGCATGCAGACAGTGCGCCAGGGCTGCGGCTGCCGTCCCAGCACAGAGGCTGCAATGGCTACTGCAAAGCAGGGGGGTTGTGTAGTAACCCCAAACCCTGGTCTTGAGTGGGTTCATCGCTCCTCATCTGCCCAACCAGGTTTTCATGCTGAACAAGATGCAAGCTGAGCAAATAGACCTGGTTTTACCCTCAGCACAGTACGCAAGTGCACTCCCCTGTATTCACTGTGCGTGATCACGCAGTATTTCAATATATAGATAAGTATGCCTCCTGTGCCACAGCCTACCTATATTCCATGTATTACTAAAAAATCCTCCAAAATCACAGCCACTGTAGTGTATGTGTACAAAGTATGATTTTCAAAGGCTCAAAACTCATTCAAATCAAAATCAATTTGCAGAGGAACCCTCAAAGGCACTTCTTCTCAATGAGGGAGGTTTCCCTACCAAATTTCAGATTTCAGCTCTAACCATTCCAGAGACAGAGTCGATCCAAAAGAAAAGCGAGGAGAATGTTATTTTAAGCATGTGCATTTTCCACTCCATGGATACTCAGAAAATGACTGAATGATTTATGAGAGGGTTTTTTTAATATGTAAAATTGTGAGAAAAGGATGAATCTAGAAAACGTCAAGCATAAAAATGAAGATTTCTAAAAATGATGGATAAGCGCTTGTAGATTCACTGTGATCATCCAGGCTATGGCAACTTCAGGTAAAATATCCTCAAGATATGAAGCAAAATATTTAAATCTTTTATAAAATTAAAGAATACTTGGAAAACAATTTCATAAAATGCACAAGTATATTATGATAAATGTACAGGGAAGTTACCAGAATTAAGATCCTTTCTTTTACAAATAAGAAGGGAAAGTAATGTGTTTTAAAGGACTGAAAGCATTGAAACCAGACATTTCTATAGCAGCTACTGAAACAAGATGCCATGGAAAATTGGTGTCTTTGAGAAAGCAAATGTGGAAAAAAGAAGGGAAAGGAAGTAAACAGTATTTTAGGTTTTCTAGGAACCTTTGAGTGCTCATTTCTACTGCATGCTTTATTTAAAACCTTTTTCTCTTTAAAAAAAGAAAAGTCCAATATATCAATAAAGTATATCAGACAGTTCAGTGTTTTGTATCAAAGCAGCGTATTTGAAACATCCAAGATTTCATTGAAACGGTTGGCTGCAATCACATTCAGTAAATATGAGAAACTATCTTTGCTTTTTTAACAGGATGTTATGTTTGATATTTTAGGTTGGCATGACAACTGAAGAAATAGATTCCATTGTTCATCATGAAATAATCAGACAGAATGCCTATCCGTCACCTCTGGGCTATGGAGGTTTTCCAAAATCTGTTTGTACTTCTGTAAACAACGTGGTATGTCATGGTATTCCTGACAGGTATTTCCCCAATAATATACATTTTACCACCGGGAATGAAAATGTTAAACTGAAATTAATAAATTGTGTTTAATATTGAACATACTTCAGCTTAACTAAATGTCATATGTAAACGTATTGCAGATGCATATTGTGTTACCACACAATGCTGATAGATGTTATAGAAGTGTATGTGAAATTGAAAAAAAAAATCCTGTTTGTGCAGACACTTAAAAAAATAGCATAATGCCTTTAGAGTTTAGTGTGTGGAAAAAAAACACCAATACAGTCTGATTTTTTTTTTCCTCCAGCAAAATATAGGGTAAGGAATAAATATATTTGAATTTATGTGGTTTTTTTTTTTAAATTTGCAATACATTCAGCTACTCACAAAGTAAAATATGAACCCTAGTGAGAGAAAAAGAATAAATATAATGGTAGATTTTTCAGATGTTGATATGTTTTTCTGGTAGTTGTTTCTCATTATTTTATATTCAGCTACACTTGTTCTCTAAGTAGTGAGAGCTGAACATTAAAAATGATTATTCTGTTTGCCTCTGCCTTCCTCCATCACAAAATATCTACCCCCTGATTTTTTATGTATGTGTCATTAGGTGTTTATTCTTATATTCCCTTTGTTGGGAACTGTCTGTCACCATTTTTTTTTCTCTGTTTATGTTTCAGTCGACCTCTTCAGGATGGAGATATTATCAACATTGATGTCACGGTGAGTAATTCATATAAAAATAGTCTTTGATCAACTTTAGAATCACTAGTAGCAACAGGAAGAACAGTGGATTGGAGATGGGGGATGCACAGATGGATGTGCTGTTTACTTCTGAGCCAAGGCACAAGCAGCTGGTTTCCTTTTTTGTTTTTAACTGTGTGTGTTTATTCCAGCTAGACCCAGGCCTGACTTGAATTTAGGACTGGAATCAGATGCACTGAGATCAATGTTGGCCTAAGTGAAATGTCAACCCAATCCTGCTATGTGTCATGTTTTTGAGAAGGTGTAATTGTTATTGATCCACTGTGTAGTTAATGCAGAGCACCACAGTACTGGGCAGCAGCTGAAGATAGATATGTATGAGATGAGCTAACATGAAGAAAGCCAGCATTTTTCCTTCACTCTGCCAAGATTGATCTTCCTCTTCCTGCTGATTTTGAGTGGGGCCTGTCATTATCTTACTCTGTCATTAGAGGCTACATTGGCCTGTGTATGTCAGTCTATTTGGACAGCAACTCTTTTGCTAGCAGTGTTCCCTACATTTATTAAAATGCCCGAAGGTAGTGTTGTGTTCCATTTCTGGTATAAAAGCCCTGAACCTTTTGCGCAGAAACAGAAATAGTGTGATATAATCGTGACTTAATATTTCCAGGGAATGGTCAATTATAGCTATTTAAATAAACACTGGCTGGATTTTCTTAGGAGCAAGAAAGTACAGAAACTGGAAACCTAATTCTCGTTTCATTTTTGAAAAAAAAATAAAAAAATTATTCGTCTCTTGCAGAAGCTTTTTTTCTTTTTACTGTGCATGTTTTTATTTTCCCAAAATGCCGTTTATTTCCAATATGAATGTAGACGTCTTTTGAATCCCACCAGGTTTTTTTGCAATAATATGTCACATACAAGGGAGTAACATCTCATAAAAACAAGCTTTTTTTAATCATTAAAGAAACTCTTGGTAACTTGATACTATTTTCCATGGGCCCAAATTTCATACAGGCAGAAGCGAAGAAATCTCTAGCAGACCTACCTCTGAGCATGAGTTTCAAGCTTTATAAAATTTTTTTTCTATTAAAATTAGAGTCGGTGACCTTTTTCCCATGGTATACTCACATGTGATCCAGAACTGGGTTTGGTTTGGGTTTTTTTAATCTTGCTAAATTCTTCCTCATCTCCATACTTTCTAACTGTAGAATTCCAACTATCAGGTTTACACAGTGCGATCTATCATTTTTAAAGTATATTTTTGGCCTACATTTTTACTTTAGTGAACTGGTGTAGCTTTGCTCATTTTATGAGGCTAAATCAGTTTGCAACAGCTAAGGATTTAACATCTGATTTCTTTGTATCTCATTAAAGTTCATTTTATTTTTTAGTTTTATCTGTCAGGATAATAATGACGCCTTAGATTATAAAAAAGTGGAGATTCATATCACAGATACTTTCCATGATAAACTAAATGAAACATTTTTATATTAATGTGGTGTGCATACCTTGTCTACTCTGCTTTACAAATTATGTCTGACTAAATGTTACTGGTCTTTTTTGAAGACATATTTTTATTTGTTTTCAGTTTACTATCATAAAATAAAATAAATCTTGACGTTTCTGTGAATGTGAAGATTCCTGCAAGGATGGGAATTGATGATTATCTTTGTAAGATTTTTTTATCATTTAAAACTGAACTGTGCTGTGTTTGATAATTGCTCAGTTCCAAAATAGCTGAGGAAAAAATATTACTTTTCAGTGTTGCTAACTGATCTTTTAGCTTATTTTTAATGAGCAAAACTGGGATGTTTCACAGGTGGACAGAATAAAAATCAACGTAAATATTGCACAATAAATTGTTCATAATTGTGTACAGGTTCTATAAAATGATTAAATAATATTCTGGTTATTAAGTGTAAACACTTCAAATTATTTGAAGAAAAAAATCCATATTTGTGCAATTAAGATGGGAGAATTTCATAGGTGAAATACAAATTTTATTGGCTTGACTCATGTAGCATTTGAAATGTATTTTAGTGTAGAAACAATAGCATTATCCATCACTGAATCCTCAGCATAGGGCAATTTTCAGCCTGCCATTATCAGGTTAATGTTTCTTACAACTTGGTTCTTTCATTGACTTTTAAGGAATTAGTGTGTTACAGTTGCTGTGGTTGTAGCTTATTAACGTCAAAAATATGTAATTGCAGTTGATGGGCTGCAGTAAATATTATTATTATTTTTAAACTTGCCTGTTTTAAATCTGTATTTGCTTTTCCAGGATGATGATGTTTAATGGTGAGGTTTTGTGTGTTGTATTTGCTAGAGCTAAAAATGAACTAGTTCCATTTAAATACCAACTAGCTAGATTAAAACCTGCCCGATAGGCGTTAAATTAAAAAAAGAAAAGATTTACTGGCAGTCTGGACTGGCAGAGGAAGGTATAGAGCAGGGGATCGCAGCTGCTGTCCGCCAGAGGGGTGGCAGCACGGTTGGGCCCTTGCTGGCACTCACCTTTCTTTAAAACACCCCTCGTTCCTAATTGCCTGCATTTTCTTCACATCTCAGCCTGAACACAAACCGGGCCTTGGGATAAACTGTCTGTAGCCAATTTTTTTTTTTTTTTTTTTTAGTTTGGAATCGACCAAAAAGAATGTGGGTCTGTCTTTCACAAATAGGTCACCAGTGGCAAAAGTTCAGTGTTTTGAGCTTGGTGAGTTATTAGTCCTAGAAGGATAGTTGCCCACTGTTCAGGAGAGAAAAAATGTTTTACAAGATCAAAACTGTGCACCATTATAATTTGTCTTTCCGTAGGGAAATTTGGCTTTGTCTTACAATTACGTGCCTGCCTGCCGTAACTGCAAACCCCATTTTAATGGCACATTGCAGAGCTCCATAGCGCATAGCCAGGGTTTCCTGTGCCCAGCAGAGAATTTCTGGAGAGCAGAGGTTTAAAACCTATGAAATGTCAAAAAAAAAAAAAACAAAACAAAAAAACAAAACCAACCCAGTACGTAATTAATTCAACAGGGTGCTACATTTTCAGCACATGAAACTTTGTGGTGCCAGAACGGTACGTTTATTCTCTTTCAAAATTCATCTCTGGAAGTCAGAAGTAAAATCCAATGTTAATACCACTTTGTAGTTTAAAAATGAGATTGAAGAAAGCGTGCGACAGCTGGCGGTGGATTTGGCCCGTGCTTTCCGTGGGGCTCCCTCTGGATGTTGGTAGCAGGGTACACCTCTCACCCAGCTGTGCACAGCACCCCCCCAAAACCCCACTGGAGGATGCTGTCTGCGGAGGTACGGCTCTCCCTGCAAGCCCCTGCTGGGTCTCCCAGCGCCCACGGCCGGCACCGGGGCTTGACACCCTACCCCTGTGGGGTGCGAGCGGGTCCCTGGCCCCGGGGGCAGGTGGCCGGGGTGGGTGGGCACCCCACAGCCCCCAGGGCCCCCTTCACCCGTGCACGGCTCCCGCCCGTCTTCTCGCATACTGCCCAGTTAGCCTCATGTCCTGTAGCTGAGCAATGTCGTCGTCTGGTGCACTGCTGGGCAGTGGTGCACAACTTCTGCTTTTCTTGAATTTTTAATTGGCAACCCTTACACACCTTGCAATCTTTCATGCTTTTTTTTTTTTTCTCTGCAATGTTTCGCTTTTCCAGTCTCATTCTCGCAAATACAGCTTACCCGTGGTCTATCTGTTGCAATATATAGCTCATTCCTAAAAATAATGGATTTAATTAAGGAGATGATCTGTTTCTGGATGCAAAACAAGAACATGTCTTTACATTTCTGCATATGTTTAGGTGTATTACAATGGCTACCATGGTGACACTTCTGAAACCTTTTTGGTGGGCAATGTGGATAAATCTGGTCAAAAGTTAGTGGAGGTTGCCAGGAAATGTAGAGATGAAGCAATTGCAGCTTGCAGACCAGGGGCTCCCTTCTCTGTAATTGGAAACACAATCAGGTAAGCCTTATATTGACAAGTAAAGGGAGGGCTGGCAAGTGGGACAAAGGTTATTGGTGGTTTGCTATAAAGCTGATGACATGTTTTATGATTCAAAACCATCATTTCAGTCTGATATCAGTATGTGAACTGCCAAGCTATAATGTTGTTCCTTGGGTAAGAGAGATTTTTTTTTTTTTTTTTTAAGTGAATTACACTGGGGTCAGCAAAGATAACTGTAGAAAGAGACAAAGATATTTGTAAGGTAGATTTAAATTAACAGATGTAATTTGCGGTGGGTTTTTGTTTATTTTTTATTTGTGTGTGAAACTACACCACATCTGTCTAACAATGTGAGAAGGTTAGAAAACATTGTTTTTGTTGTATAGCAATAACAAATGTTACAAAGGAATTAGTCAACATAAATAAGTCTCTTTGTTTAAAAAGTACAAAAATATTTAACTCGAGAGCTTCTGATCTTACAAAGAGCAGTGCATGCTAACGTCACAGGGAAAAAAGAGCTCACATTCAGAGGTTTTTCCCTGTTTTGCATCTCTTCTATCCTTCACATAAATGTAGTCATGACTCTCCTTCTGCTGGTGGTTTTGAATAAAAATATGGCTTAGTTTTTTGAAGGTACCTATGGATTATTTTAAAATGTTTTCCAAAAAAGAAATAGACATATATCATATACATTTCATTAAGCAATACTTCTCTGGACTATTAATGGTCCCAACATGCTGTTGAATACATTCTGATTACTTAAAAGCTGCAAGGCTTAGTCACCTTGAAAGGATGCTGCTTTTTTTTCTTTGTAAATCTTCAAATACTTTAAGGAAAAAAGAGAACGGGAAAATATCAGTTAGATGTATTTATAGCTTTAAAAATATTGTAACAGAGTCTGAATCAAACTTTAGTAAAACCTCTTTGGGTTATATCTGAGAAGCTTTTATTGAAGACTTTGTATAAAATTGTGTTTTTGACAGTTTTAAATTATAGGCTAACTAGCCTGGAGAAAAAGGATAGTGTCTTTCTGTTCTTTCATAGGAAATGTTGAATCAGACCCCTACTGGGAAAAGAAATTTAATGCATATCTCACTATCTTACTGTCCATGAATATAATAGAAGTGAATTCAAAATGTAGTTTTATTTTTGCAAATGGGATGAGTCGATAGATGCACCTCATATTTTTGAACACCTAGGGTTCAACAAATTTACTGGTGGTGCTCTTGCATTTTAACAAAATTTATTCTTGAGTAGAAGGGGGCACAGAACACTGGATTCTTATTCAAGCATTCTATCGAGCTCTGCATTCATGGCTGTGTCTAAAGGGCATGTCAGCCTTTGATTCTCTCTGAGAGGTAATTATCCTTTTCCTGTCACGGAACAACAAATGATAGCTAACTACAGAGGCACATTTGCAGTAGTCACATTCATCAACTGCAGAAAAAAAATTCAATTTAATTGTGCAACACAGCTGCACATAGGCTTTTTGAGCATTTCTGTTGTTCTCCCTGTCTTGCTATTCCTCCCTCCAGATCTATTTTTTAAACTTTTTTTCTGGTTATTTTTTTCCCCCTTTTTGTCTCTTCTTCCATTTTTACTCTCTGTACTTTCTTGTTAAAGTAATTTTCCTTTGTGGCTCTCATTCTTTTTTCCCCATTGAAGGCTATGAATGTAGAAAATTATCACAATTACTCATATAATTGAGCCTCTTTGTAGCAAGTGCAACTCCAGTAGCCTTTCTCCATCATGAAAATGGTTTCATTATAGGGTTTTTCATATTCTCTGACACCATCTACACAGAGGAACAGGCGTGCAGATGAGATGTACTAGGAACAGGGTAGATCAGTAAGGTCACAGTAGGAATAATTAGCTCTGCTATGGAAAGAGCATCTAGGCCTTTTACTGCTACATAAATGTACTGTCCGTGGCTTTTAGTCACAAAAAAACTTACTAACAAATGGAGCTCCCGCCTACTACTTTGAAAAAAAGATTTGTATCAACACTACAATTTTCCATCATTAAGACTAATAACACAGAGCCTAGTATACATCAAGGGGAATAAAAAGAAAAATCTCACATTCAAGTGGCGGCTGGGTGCTGACCTTTGTTCCCTTTTTTTGTGTTCAACTTAACTCTTTACAAAAAAGAGCCACACGCCACACCAACATGCAGGTGAACTCCAACTAGTGCTAGCAAAGCATGGCATTCAATTGGAAAATCTGATAAATCTCCATGCAGGATAATGCATTTCATTACAGATTCACTACATTAATTCTAGCTGTATTAAAAAAAAAGGGGGGGGGGAGAAGAAGAAAAAGAACAGAATTGAATGTGACATTGGATTTTTGCTGTGTTGGTACGGAGGTCAGTTTACTTGCAAAGTGTAAATATATAGTCAGCGCCCCCTTTGAAAAGAAGATTAGTCAAAGCTTAGTAGCTGTTCAAAACTACATATGAAATAGCAGGTCATTAACTTTATTTCTCAAGATTTTTTCGTGTCGACGATTTAACTGTACTGATTTGTTTAGAACTACTTTAACACTGCCTCTGCTGAAAGATCGCCTTGGTTTGGTGAGGCTGTGTGTTTCTGGTTATTTGTCATTCTACATTTGCATGCAGACAGACATATATAATACATACATACATCACAATCTTAAGTTTCGGGAGAGTTGGATATCATAAATACCTGAGAACAAGCACATACAAGCTGAAAACATTTAGGCCCATCAGAATGGAAATGTGTCTAGGTTTCTTTCATCAGTATTTCTATAAAGGTGCTCAAGTGATATGCAGAATGTATCTTAGGCACAAATAATCAGAATATTTCCTTTCTACAATAGGTTTGGGAATAATTATATTGCAGACAAATGCAAATGATTTGTGATATTATTTGCATTCAGTTTTCTAACATAGTCTTTGTTATGGAAGCTCGATAGCTGACACTGAGTGTTTCATGGATGGCAGTTCCTTGTCCCATCAGCTACAAGTTGTAAATAAAAGATTGCGTGGATTCATTAGTTACTTTGCTTAGAAAAATTTGAATCTTTGCTAACCTGTTCTTACTGATGGTGGTAGCAAAACTGTTCGTCAGTTCCAGTGGAAACAGAATTGGGCCCTATGTTCCATTTTCTTCTACCATTTCTGACGCTTCTCTTTCAGACAGAAACAAATATAGTTCGAAATCTACTTCTTGGGCAGTGAGTTTAGGGACATGGAAGTGTTGTGAGTGTAGAGAGCTAAAAAACATAAACGTGATATTGTTAAACAAACCAGTTTCCAACTCCTAGGAAAAAATAGTAGTGATGAAAGTATTAATAAATGGTTTAAAATGTTTAACTCATAAGTATATGTTTTGATATTAATTTAGAACAATATAAAGCAGATTTAAAAAAAAAAATCTGTTTCTATCAGATTATGCACATTTAAACAATAAGTGGCTCAGGCAAAATAAGTCATTTTAATGTCATCTGTGATAGATTTTCCTTGACAGCTACTGTAAATTACAATTACACTGCTTCTCTCTGCACTTGAAAGTAAGCATTGCAATAAATTATCTTTTATTTCAATCCATCATGTCTGCTTTCAGAAACAGAGAACCTCAAATAAAAGTTCAGCACTATTGTAAGAAAAATACAGTAATTTGTGTTACAGTTTGAAACTAAAATGTACCTTTCCTTCAAAAAACAATTGTTGGCTTTCAAAAATATTACTAATTATACCTCAACATTTATTGTCATTATAGGGAATCCCTGAAGTTGTGCATTCCCTCAGTCTAGGATTACTATTTAAGAGAAAAATACTTTTAATATTTTCCCTGTAGAAATTTGTAATTTCTCAAATTAGATAATATGGTACTATTCAAAATAGATATTTTTATCATGAGCAAATCTAGTTGAGGCTGATGCTGTTTTCAAGAATTAAAAAAAAAAAAGGCAAATATGCCATTCAGTGGTCATTTTGCTTACAATATATCTAAGAAAAACATGATTACTTCTAATTTAAAAAAATAAATTAATTCAGATCCCTAGGTAAGAAAACAGTTATCATAGGTCTGTTATCTCTTTCAGTGTTACCCAAGCGTGTTCACTGCCCAGAAGTGTAAGACTGGCTTGTTTAGCAACTTCAGCCATTCAGGTCACGCTGCTCTGCAAGACTGTCATTGATAAAGTTTCATCTCTGGGGAGAGAAAGTGGCACTGCGAGAGAAGCATCCCTAGCTGACAATCAGTTCACCAGGCTGTTCAGCCTGGGTAGCAAAGCAGTTTGTGCCATCTTGTCTGATCAGCCAAATTCTTCCCTTGTGCCACCAGAGAGCCCAGAGAAGCACTTGGTATCAATGCTGAAAATGGGATTTGTTTCACTTTGTTTCTTCAGTGACGGCTTGGAATACTGGACCAGACCTACCTTGAGGAAAAAGTGACAAAATTTGGTAAAAAGAAAGGAAAATGAGGGGGGGTCTCCCCCATAAATGGGAGTTCCAATCCTAAGTCTGAATGGATGGTTTTTCCTGTGGAGCTGGGATGCCTGTTATCCCATAGGTGCTCCTGCACAGGGCCAGCCCCCTAAGGAAATTCTTTCAACCTGCTTTTCAGCTTCTTAGTGGGAAGGATTTATCACCCCAGAGCTCCTTTCAAGGCAGGCTCCAGAGTATCGGGGAGAGCTTTGTAGAGAGTTGATCCTGCCTGTCGCTGCTTTGTGGCAATTTCCCTGTTGGGCTGCTGGCAGGATGGCAGTGCATGTCTCCGCACTCATCCCTCCTTTCGGAGAATTCGCTGTTGTCTGGCAACATGGGAAGAGGATGCTCAGGAGGGAACTGACACCCAGGTCTCCTGTCTGTTCACTCTCAGAAGCATGATACCACCATACCAGAGGCTCTGCCTATGGGTTTAGGTGGACAGCATGGCCCTCAGTGATGTTCCTTTACCAGCTCGGCCGCTGCCGGTCCATCCCAACGCCAGACACTTTGCCTGGCTTTGCCATCAGCAAAAGAGGAGCAGCACTGCAGGTACTCTTGACTCCACAGCCACTGGGCTGGAACACATGGCAGCAAAACATAAAATCAAGTACTGGGCTCATTAAATGATTATGCTTTTAATCCTGCCCAATTCACCTCTGCCCAAGCGCACAACATGGCTCAAAGAATAAAATGTGTGATGACAAATGTTGTCAGTGGATATTTTTAACAACGATTATTCCAAAGAACCCTTTTTTTTTCCTTGATGCTGTTGGTGTGGTGTGGCTCTGCTGCCCCGGCCTTTGCTCTGGAAGGAAGTCCCCACGGCTGAGGGGAACTGGCAGACTGGCACATCCACCCAGCGGCGCAGCTCTCCTTTCCCACGGCAGATGCCAGGCAGCCCAGCTCAGCCGTGCCGACTCCTGCCTCCCACCTTCACTGCTTTCCCACTTGCAATCAGAACTCCTCCAGCTGCCTGATCTTACGCTGCCTATCTGCAAGGAGCAGCACGTGGAGCTGGGGCTGCAATCTTGTAAGGTTGCCTTCCAGGGAAAGCTGGAAAGAAAGGCCACCGCTGACAGATCCTGAGCTGGGCAACGAGACAGCAAGACCAAAATGTTGAGCTGTTGTCAGCAGCAAATGGTAAACTTGTGCAAAAATGCTCCACTCCATGGCATCCTGATTTTTAAATCGGATTCCACAGCCTGGGAATCCTGGAGGCTGGAGAGGCTGACCGAGATCAACAGTTCAATTCACTCTTCTCAGAGCTGTTTCAAAGTCCTCCCTGCCAGCATTTACAGCTAACACGTACATTTACAGGATTACCTTTGCAAGTTGTAGCTGGGGTTAGTAGCTTTGTTTTTTTATGAAAGTTAGGCATTTTACTGTAACTCCACAAGGATGTAAGAGCTCACTAGTATTTTTTAAATACTCCAAAGTAAAGCTAGTAGTTGTGGAATGAAACTCCCTCTAAGGTGCTTCTGAAGCACATGCAAATACTAAAACCAGATTGAACGTGGCTGAGTTTCATACCTGCAGCTTATTTTCTCCACAGGTGTGTCACTTCAGGTTCATTGACCATGTTACATTTTATGTAAAGAATACCCCAGCTCTGTATGTAGACATTCTTAAGTGGGAAGGAGGAGGGGCACCGGCGTCTGTCAGTGCAGATGTCAAAGCCCTGTGAGCTCCAAGGTCCCCTATTTTGATCACAGACAGTAACCACTGAAGTCCTGATGCCAAGAGAGTTGTTTTCAAGCTGTTTGGCAAGAAAGTGGCAGAATTCACCATTGAAATGCACGAGAACCACTTCTTTCACCACGTGAGGACGGGATACTGTCTTAACACTGCCTTCTGTGTGCCCCGGTGCTCGTGGTGCCCGGCACGCAGCTGCTGCTGCTGCTGCCACTCTCCTCGGCGGCAGCTGACTGATGGGGCGAGAGCTTCCCCTGCCCGCAGGAGAGTATGTAGCCATGGTGCTCGGAAGAATAGCTGCACAGAAAAAAAGCTCTCTGTCTTGTGACAGAAGACGGGTTTTTCTGGGGGAAAAATCCTGTAATAATACAAAACATCTCCAAAAATGACTGTGCTCTTTCAGTGGTCAGGAATGCCATGTAAGGACATCAGCAAAGCGGAATAATCAGTGGGATTCTTTATGCATTTGCAAGAAGACTTGCAGAAGAAGGTGAAAGAAAAGCTTATCAGGTGTTGCATGGACAGCTTCTCCCATCTCTCTTCAGAGAATCACTTCACCCATATGGAGTCATTATCTGCATTGCTCTGGGCTTGGTCACTGGAGATCTTCCGCTTCATTTTGTGTATGTTTCTGAGTAATGTGGCTTTCTAACTCCTCGCCGTTCCCTGTGCTTCTTCCTTGGCCTTCAGCATCATCATGGCCAGTGGGCCAAGTCTCTGACCCAGACGTAGGTGATGTGATAGAAAGGCAGGGGAGAAAGTCTTTTCCATTTTTAGTAGGACTTTTCACTGCATAAACCTTCATGATCTTTTTCCACATGAAGGACGTATAAGGTAAAAGCCCGGACTTTGAATACAACCAAATGAAGCCCAACTTCTAGCCTTATCAGTAACCCTCTTTGCCAGTACTTAGGACTTTGGGGGCAGCTAAATTTGAAATTTCCATTCTTCTCCAGAGTTAATGAAAGAAATGTGATGAGTCTTTGTAGCAGGGCAATGGGTAGGTAAAAGCTAATACACAAATCCTGGTAAAATGTGCTCTTATGGTCTGAAAACTGCAGCGTTATTAACCATTGACCTGACTCTTATCTTTCATCGCCGTTTCACTGTGGTGGAGCAGCATGTCCCTCAACTGCAGTGACATTAAATTCTGGGACGGTGACCCACGGGCACTGGACCCAGCACTGCAGGGTCTGTGAAGCCTGGTGTGCAAAGGGATTACTGTGTACAGCAAGCTGAGGCCACTTTGCACCTGAGTAAGCACCTCCCTGTGGGATTTAACATGCTTTAATTTCTGTGAGCGTTTACACATTTATTTGAGTTTCTTAACTTTTCCGCTTTTCCATCTGTAGTCAGAATCTGAGAAAGCAATTGTTAGGGTGTAAATACAGGCAATCCTGAAGTTTTTAAGTGCCTACCTTGATTTAAAACAAACAAATTAAGCTTTTAATGTTGTAGGTGACATCTTTTCAGGCGAAGTGCCTTCCTGTCTTGCTCCTGTTCGATTGTAGAAATAGTGTGGGGATGATATGCAGGGACAGGGGTAGCTTCCTTGTCACTTCTAATCCACCTCCAGCCCCCCCCCAATCTCCACACATTTCTGTTTCAACTGTGGGCAGCCCTCCTGGCTGAGCTACCTCAAGTCACCCCCTCCACTGCTGCCTCCACTGCTTGAGTAAGGGCAGAGCCTGAGAGTGAAGCCTGCAGACATGGGGAGGTGCAGCAGCCAGAGGACACCCCAAATATCTCCAGGTCCTCCAGTTTTTAGGGACCGGGATAGAAATTTGCTTTCCCAACATGGGTGGGGATCGGTGCCCAGCCGTGTTCCTGCTGGCAGCTCTCAGAGACGCTCCTCCCTGAGGCAGGCCGTGAAGGACAGGACAGATCTCCCAGGCAGAACTGAAACGCCATGATCATTATGATTTGGTGTTGCTAATGTGGTGATGGGTTCATTAGAAATACGTTGTTAACTAGCGTGAACAGATTTGCTTGAGTTTCAATACATTGTGGTACTGAATGTTTGCAGTATTCCGAAAGGGAAGCAGTAGGGCTCTTAACTCTCCCTGTCGGCAGCAGGACCCTCTTCTCCTGCAGAAAACCCGGTGCAGGCAGTGGGTACGCAGCTCAGCATGGGCTCTGCACCTAGGGAGGACTCAGCAGAGGCTGCGGTTTGGTGCTGTGCTGGCTGCGCGACCTGGCTGCCATTTAGCTGTCCCATGTTAAAATGAGTTCCCAGCGTGCTCGTGGAAAAGGTTACTCTCCATCAGACAGGGAGAGGACACGCTGCCATCTTGCTTAGGCAGCGGGGCTGGCGCAGGAGCTAGCAGTCTCCGCTGGCAGGCATGTTAACTCTGAAACCTAAGAACGGCTCACCGGTGCTAGCTCTGATGGCTGCTGGCTTTTGGAGCGGGTGCAAAGTGGTGACCAGGTGCTAGGGCGGGGGTGAGAGCTTGCAGGAGCCAGGCGATGCTGCTGCCGGTACCAGTGCGGTGGCAGGGGCCAGGGCGGGCTAGCGGAGGTGGTGGTTGTTGGGGCATGCTCCCTCACGGTGTCCTCTTTACCCCGCAGCTCTGTGGCACAGCAGGGCGGCTTCCAGGTCTGCCCCTTCTTTGTCGGCCACGGCATCGGGTCGTACTTCCACGGGCACCCCGAGGTGTGGCACCACGGTAAGCGGCCCCCGCCGGCCGGACCCGCTCCCCCCCCCCCGCCCCCCCCCGCC
>NW_010972437.1:12090238-12095553 GCF_000737465.1 Haliaeetus leucocephalus | reverse complement strand
CTCGGGCGCCGGGGGGGGGCGGTAAAACGAGCAAAGTCCCCCACACTCTCCCACGCTGCCGGTCCCGGCGGGGGTGCCGGGGGGTGAGAGGAGGGGCTTTCCGCGCTGGGAAGCTGGCGGGCAGCCCCAGCCTCGTTTTCTGAAAGTCGCGCGGGTATTTTTGAGGGCAAATCGCTCGTTTAACGGAGTCGTCGGGGCAGCTGGGCCCCGCGGACCGCCTCCCCCGCCCCGCTCCGGGCGGCAGCCGCCCTGTCCCGCGTCCCCGCGCCCCCGCATCCCGCCCGCGCCCGAGGCACGCCGGCAAAGTTCGTCACGGGGCAAAGAAAAATCACCGCCGAAACGTTAAAGCCCCCGGACCCGGGCTGGAAGGAGCCGCCGTCGGGGCGGTCCCGCTGCGGCCGGGATGGGATGGCTTTCGGCGGGTGCTCCGGTTCGTAGCGGGGACCGGCGTGCACGGTACCTGCGAGCCAAAAAAGGGTTTAAACCAAGTGCTGGTTGCGTCTACTTAAAAAGAAAAAAGAAAGAAAGAAAGAAAAGCCCCAACAGCCATAAACACGTTTTTATTTTCTTTTGTAGCCAATGACAGTGATTTGTTAATGGAAGAGGGAATGGCGTTCACAATAGGTTAGTAACCCTCTGCTATGGTTTGTTCTTTTTTTTTTTTTTCTTTAAAAAAGCACACACGGGGCAGCCCAGATCCGTACCGTTTCTTTATTGGGATATAGAAATATCCACGCAGGTAGGGGGACGTCGGCGACACTGACCCCTTAGGAAGCCGATTAAAATTTCATTTTTAAAGAATGCATTAAGGAACCAATTGGGTGAAATAGCTTCCAAATGATAAGTGTTAGAAAATGAAATGCTTATTATAAATCTTCTTAAATGACATATTTGGCGCCTATTTTTGGCAAGGCGGAGACTCTGCCGGCATACTTGGGCTGTGGAGGATGAGAAGGATGCGATTGTGTCCCCGAAGCCGTGGTTCACCAGCAAGCAGCCTGGTGGCTCTTATGTCATTTGCTGCCTGCCAGAGCTGCTGTTTGGGTTTGGGGACTGCAGCGCCGGGAACCAGTCAGAGCCTGGCCCCGCAGACTGAACGTGCTAAATACCAATCATGGAGAGCTGATGGGGGAAAAGCCCTCTTTCTCACTGTGTGGCTAAATGGCGCGGCAATTAGAGGGAAATAAGAAAATTGTTGTTTTGCTGATTTAATGAACATTTTAAGCCTGTCTAAAAAAATTCAAATATTTAAAACTATCTGCTGTTTAGAAGTGTGGTTGGTGCTTTGGTTATTATTATCCACGAGGTCTTAATTAAAGCTTGATTAAAATTCCACGCTTTTACAAAAGAGGAATGGGCAACTTCCTACCTTGATATTTCGTCTTCCTCTTTAGTTCACATTTTAGTGTTGCAAGAGAGTGCCGCCCCAGGGAGGACAGGACCTGTGAGGAAGGGGAGCTACCTGCTGGGACACCCCCCCTTTCTTGCTTGCTTCACAGTCCACACAGGAATGCAACTAACTTTAGAATACATTTTGTTTTTCTTGCTGCAGAGCCAATAATAATGGAAGGATCCCCCGAATTTAAGATTCTGAAGGATAAATGGACTGCAGTTTCTGTAGACAATAAAAGGTGCCTGATATTATTTTTTTGATCTTTCCTAAGCTGTGGAACTGATCACTGACAGCTGAAAAAAAGAACGGGTGAGTTTAACGGGCGTGGTGGCCATGTTTGCCCCCTAATAACTGCTAAATGTGCATTTCAGATCAGCGCAGTTTGAACATACCGTTGTGATTACCTCAGAGGGAGCAGAAATCCTCTCTAAACTGGTGGAAGAAGCCTAAAGATGGAGCAAGGAGTGGAGGCACTTGCTGTACTTCTGGGATTTCCAGATTCATTCAGGACAGAGAGGAGGTTTCTGTAATTTCTGTGGGGAATGGGTGCTGCCTAAATTGCTGCAGGAGACAGAAAAAGCAGCTTGAGGACATAGTCCTTTCTGTGTGTTACCTGGTGGGTATTTAATAAAAGTCCCTTGGCTTGTTTGTGACACTGGAAGCAGCCACACACAGCCTGCAAGTGCAAAGGGTTTGGGTTATTTGGGGTGAGGGGCAGAGAGCAGGTCCCCTCTCTTCCAAATCCTATGTGGGACAAACACATATCAGATGACACTGTCTCTGTGCAGCTGAGAGGACAGAGGAGTATAGTATTTTCCCTTTATAGCTGAGCTATGGAGTCAATTTGTCTTCACTGCGATTAGCACAGTGCTGTTTCCCAGGCTGTAACTTCTGCTAGGATGGAAAAAAGTTTCCCAAGGGTGGCAGGCAGAGAGGCAGCAGCCTCTTCCCCCGCAGCCTTCTCAGCAGCAGTCCCCCCCTTCCTGCCTCGGCTAATTTCTCTTTGCACAGCACAAAAAATGATTAAAAATTAGATGCGAAGCATGCCTCTCTGGAGATCAATAATTGCCCTGCTTGAAGAATTAGCCGGTTTGGGGTAATCACGGCTCTGCGGTGCCCACGTTAGTTAAGGGAGAGGCACTCCACAGTTCAAGCATTTAACAAAAACGGAGGAGCCTGTGGCCTGGAGGATGAGCCCCGGCTCCTGCCCGGAGTTTGGAGCTGATGGTCCTCATGAGCTGCAGGTCCCGCTCGTCCCCATGCTCACTGAGGTCCTGCCCCGGGCCTGCCAGGGGTGGAGGGTTTGATTTGCAATTAGCCGGTTGCTGACCGCCCCGTCGGGCTGGATGGGTCTGGCCTTGGTACTTAGAGGCTACCAGAGCAGGATCTGGTCCTGTGAAATGCAGGGTAGCCTTGGAGATAAGCAAGTGACATCTAGAAGTGCCCCAGACCCACGGCAGCAGCGGGTGCAGTTTTGGTACAAATAACTTGCCTTTAATCGTAGGCAGATGCGGTGCCATGCTGAGGGCTGGCCGGTTGCACATGCAGGCGAGGGGGGCTGCTCAACACCGGCTCCCTCAGTGGTTCAGGGCAGAAGTAAGCCGCTTTCTTACAGCTTTACTCTGCTGTTTGTTTTCACTCGAGTACAGCGAGCTGTCAGCTCCAATAGTTTCTAACAGCATCTTTTCAAAAAGCAGGACCCCCCCAGAACACGGCTAACGCCGCGGGGCAGCCGCTCAGCTCCGTCCTCCCCGAGAGGAGCTTGGAAGGCCTTAAAACCTGTAAAAACAAACGATGCAGCCAACAAGTTCACCAATACACAGAGGTTAAGCAGCGCGCTGCGGACGTGGGAGGCGAGGGGCACCCAGCACTGCCCGGGGAGGGAGGGGGGGAATTCATTTTGTTCCCCGACACCCCGCCGCCCGGCCGCGCTGCCCCCTCCGAGGGGGGCTGGGGGTCCCGCGCGTCCCGGGGACAGACCAGGGGGGCCTCCCGGGGGCGGTGGCCGCGCCGGGAGCCCCTGGCTGGCACCGCAGGTGCTAAGCTTCTCCCCGTCCGTCCCCTGCCCCTCGGCCGTGCCGCCTCTGCCGCCGTCCCGCGCTTACCGCGGCGTGGGGTGAGGCGGGCACGGGGCAGCCGGGAACAGGGACACCCCCCCGCCCCCTGCCCCGCAGCCCGGTGTAAGGGGACTGCTGGCGGCTCCTGGTAGTCGCCGTTTGCTCCGAGGTCGCCCCGGTAACTCTGATGGGACTGCGGGTTTTACCGGCCGCTGCGGAGCGGTGGCGGCCAGGCGCTGGCACTGACGGCGCACGGTCGTGATCCTAATTGCGAAGGAGACTCAAGAGGTGCGTCGGCTGCGCGGGGACAGCCAGCGCCTCGCACAAGCCCCTCACGCAGGGGGGACTTGCCGGGCAAGCGCGGTGAGAGCCCCGACGGGGCGATCGCCCCCGCGGGGTCGGGGCGTCCCGCGGCCCCTTCGCGCCCGCCGAAGCCGCGCTGCCCGGGGCCGGCGTTGCGCGGAGGGGCGGCGGTGGCCCTGCTCCGGAGGACGGGGCTGCGAGCAGAGCCGCGCCGTCCGGTCCGCGGGGTTTTGGCGGCGCCGGCGGGACTGCGCTTCGCCCCGGGACTGCCTGCGCCCGGCCGACCGGAGGAGACCCGGCGAGCACGGAGCAGCCTCCCCTCCCCGCAGCCGCCGGGCTGGAGGCCGGCGAAGGTGCCGGAGCTGCCGGGGCGCCCCGTCCCCTCCTGGGAGAAGCGCGCAGACCCGCCTCGGGCGGTCACTTACATGGCCGGGGGGGCAGCAGAGCCGGCTGCCGGAGGAGTCCGTGTGGGGACACACCGCTACCGCCCCTTCCCGCGCCCAGCCGCGGCGATTTTGTGAAAATGAACTTTGCGCGTCGCGAGCAAAACAAAAAGGGGCGGAAAAAAAAAAAAAAGGAGAGGGGAGGAAGTAAAAGAGGCGTTAGGAAATGGGCAATTAAAACCGACAGAGCCACTAATGAAAGAAAAAAAAAAAAAGACCGGGAGCAGAGGGGCTCGGTCTTGTCAGCTTTGCACAGCCAGGAGCCGGTTGCTTCGAGGACCGTGGCTGCCCGAAGGAGCCCGAACACGGCGCGGGCGCTGCCGGGGGTGGCCCAGCCCCGCTGCCGGCAGTGCCCGCCGCCGCCGGCGGGGGAAGGCAGGTCGGCACTAATACCTCTAACGACATCAGCGCCGCGATTTGTTTTGAATGTTCACTTTTATTGGTGTTCTCCCTTTGCCAAAATGTGCTTGATTACATAGACGTGGTGCCGTGATAACTGCGCGCTCTAGACGGCCTAGGTGTAACCGGGAAAGTTCAGCCCAGGCCAGATCAAATCCCAGGCTGTTTAATGCTGGAAGGCTGCATGTTGCTATTAGTGTTAAATATATGGCTAATTATGCGTATGAAAATTAAACATCAGTGTTATGCTAATGGGGCCGCCTTCAGCTGTGGATCAGAGCACTTGAGACTAGCATTTAATCAAATGAATCAGTAACTAATACATCTGCACGTGTGAACTTTCACAAGATCATTTTCCTGTTACAGTCACACCGCTGAATTATGAAAGAAATAATTATCAACACTTTCTAATTATCTAACAAAGTAATTTGGGATTCATCGTGGGCTTTCTGGGGAGGATCTCCCAAGTCCCACCTCATTTACCGCTCACGCACGCGGAAGTTTCCATTTTAAGCTCAAATGCGCCGTTTGGCCCGTTCGGGGCGATTTTTGTTTCGCTGGGCTTTTTTCTTCCCCTTTACGGACGACCATGGCAGTAACCGGGCAGCGCGCCCCCGGGGTGCGGGTGGCGCTGGGACCCGCGGGCCGGAGCGGAGAGCCCCTGCGCGCCCGCGGAGCGTGCGCGGCCGGGCAGGCGGGGGGTCGCCGGCTTTGTCCGCG
>NW_010972437.1:12086799-12090228 GCF_000737465.1 Haliaeetus leucocephalus | reverse complement strand
GCGGACCAATCAGCTCCGCCAGCTCATGAATATTCATAGGCTTGGCTGAGTCAAAGCTTTTAGGCGAGTTTGTGTAGATCTACAGCATCATGCTTAGACTTTTCAAAGAGACAAACTCCATTTTCTTATGAATGGAAAGTGAAAAACCCTGTTCCGCTTAAATTGGGTTCTTTCCTGTCCTGAGAAACACAACAGACCCCAAAAAGGCAAGCTGAAGAGAGAACACACACACAGACCAAGCGACAAGAAATGACCATGACTACCATGCCAGAGAGTCTAAATAGCCCCGTCTCAGGGAAGGCTGTCTTTATGGAGTTTGGGCCGCCCAGCCAGCAAATGTCTCCTTCTCCCATGTCCCACGGACACTATTCCATGCACTGTTTACACTCCGCGGGCCACTCTCAGCCTGACAGCTCGTACAGCACAGCTTCGTCCTTCTCCCGACCGCTGGGCTACCCCTATGTGAACTCGGTCAGCAGCCACTCGACCAACCCCTACATCAGTTCAGTGCAGTCCTACCCCAACAGCTCCAGCCTGACTCAGACCCGGTTAGAGGAGACAGGTAGGTGCACTCGGCTTTGGGGAGGCGGGGGGGGAGAGGAGGGGGGAGGGAAGGCAAGGAGGGAGGGAGGGTGCTTGTATCAAAAAAAAAATCTATCGGGGGGGAAAAATTAAATTAAATTACGAAATATTAGTCAGGAGAGGCTGAGGATCACAGGGGAGCAGTACACAGAGCACACAATGCCTGGCTGGAAAAGAAATCAACCCAGATGTGCACGTATTAGTCTTCGTAATTATTTATTGCGTAGCGCTATAAACAATGTATGCAATTAAGGGTAATTAAACCTAAACTGCAGCCTGCAAAAATAGCAAACTTTCTCTGGGAAGAAGCCTGGGCTGCCATAATCGCCCGGAGCCTTTGTTAGCGTTACTCGAGCTTCACTTTTCTTCCTTCTCATTATTGTTATTGTTGATGTTGCTGCTGTTATTGTTACTATTGCTGCTGCTATTGCTGTTACTGCTATTATTACTATTGCTGCTATTATTATTATTATTATTTATTCTGCATCGTTTGTTGTTTGTAGGGGCCGAATCGGAGAAAAGCACTGTGGTAGAAGGAGGGGAAGTTCGCTTTAATGGGAAAGGGAAAAAAATCCGCAAACCCAGGACTATTTATTCCAGTTTGCAGCTGCAGGCTTTGAACAGGAGGTTCCAGCAAACCCAGTACCTGGCTCTCCCCGAAAGAGCCGAGCTCGCAGCATCTCTGGGACTCACCCAGACCCAGGTACAGCTCCGACTGAGCCGGCCCCTTTCCCGCGTCCTCTCCCTGTTCCCACCGCCGGCGTGGGAGACCCCACTCGTGATGCAGACGGGTCACAGCCGCGGGCAACGGAGACCGGCTCCAACGGAGCCCGAGGGGGCCTCCGCGGCACCGGCTGAGCCTCCGCGGCGGGGCGGACGCGGGGGGAATCTTCCCGGGTGGTTTGGCATCGCAAAATGGCAACGGGCACAGCAGCCACGGGGGGGGACAAGGGGGAAAAGCTGGGGGTCCGTCGGACGCCGGTGGGGGTGGGGTGGGGGGATGCTGGACCGTACCGAGGGATGCTGAGCCCTGCCCCGTTCCCGTTTGCAGGTGAAGATTTGGTTTCAGAACAAGCGCTCCAAATTCAAGAAGCTGATGAAGCAAGGAGGGGCCGCCCTGGAGAGCAGCGCCTTGACCAACGGCAGGGCTCTCTCGGGCAGCTCGCCACCGGTGCCCCCGGTGTGGAATACCACCTCCGCCTCCGGTAAGGCCTCGTCGGGGACCCCGGGCACCTACATCCCCAGCTACACGTCGTGGTATCCTTCGGCCCACCAAGAAGCTATGCAGCAGCCGCAGCTGATGTGATTATAAACCCGTTTTCCCCTACCGCAAGCACTATCGGTCCCGAAAATAATTAAAATTATTACGGAAAAAAAAAAAGAAATTAAGTACAATAAAGGAAAGGGGAAAAAAAGAGAGGAAAAAAAAGAGGGGGGGAAGAGAGAGAGAGGAAAAAAACACAAAAGAAACCCAAGCAAACAAACAAACAGGAGGTCTCTTGCCCATCCAGCCATTAGGACGCTGCACTGTAGCTCGGTGCAGGAGAGCACAGATGTGATGCGGGCCGGTTCCCACCGCTGACAGCTGACGGAGCGGCCCCGAGCACCGCACAACAGCCTGGGAGCAGAGCGAGCGCCGGCCGCGGCTTTGTGGGACAATCAGAAAAAGATGTTGGGGGGGGGGGAAGCCCTCTCCTCTGTCCTGTCTGTCTGTCTGTGTCTGTTGAAATGTAGGTCATTTATTTACTACCCCGATCTGACGGTCTCTTCAATTGCAAGGGGGAAGGAAGCCGTACAATTTCCAGAGCTGCTTTCCCTCGACATTTTCTGTACCTTTCACTATCCATCTGTGTATTTTTGGTTGTTGTTAAAAGGGGAAGACAGGGGTTTTATTTATTGATTTAAATTACCACTATGAGAGTGCTAGAAACAAACGGACAATCCGGCTTGCTGAGCGCACTGCTCGGACACGGCACAGTTTACTTTAAGCAAAACCACCCCCGGCTCCCCCACCCCCCGCCCCCCCCCCGCCCCAATAAATCACCACAAGAGAAGGATGCGATTTTTAACTTTTACAATAACTTTTATACTTCGCTGGCGTGGAGAGGTTTGGTCTGAATGATTTGCATTTCTCGCGTATTTAACAAAGGAAATAAATGCACATTGTTTGGTACTCTGAAGTGGAATCGCAGCAGCTGCCGAGCGCTTTTGCTGAGGTGAAGCAAGGCGCGGAGGACGGAACGAGAGCCCCGAGGGCGGCGGCGGCGGGGGGGGGGACCCACCGGGCGGGCGGCGGGCGGGCGCACCCGCGCAGCTCCGCGCAGCCCCGGCGAGGCTTCCCCGCGGAAAGCCGGCCCGAAGTCGAAATGCACAAACCGACGTGCAGGAGCTACTCGCTGTACATATTTTATTCTTAATTATTATTATTATTATTGTTCTGTAAACATGTTGCACAAATTTAGCCTTTTTTTTTAATTATTATTATTTCCGTTCTGTTTCGTGTGGCTGTAAAACATGATGCTTTGTGTACTGAGATCTTGACATTTTACTTGTGAAACTCGGAAGATGTGATAAACTGAGCTCGGCTGTGTTTAGTGTTCTATATGTCAAAGTTTAGTTTTATATTGAGAATGTTAACTTATTGCTTTGTATCCGGGGAAGGAAAGAAAACAAAAAAACACACAAATCTTTGTACATAAGTTATAAAGTTTCTTTGAGACAGTAAAATTATGGTTTGGAAAAAGAGACACGCGTGCTCTCTCTCTCCTAGCGCGGCCGGCGGCCGGGCCCGGGCCAGGCTCCGCGCTCGGCGGCGGGCCGGCGGTGCCCGTACCGGGAGGCGAGGCG
>NW_010972437.1:12084885-12086210 GCF_000737465.1 Haliaeetus leucocephalus | reverse complement strand
GGAGCCCGGAGCCCCGAGCGGAGCGGCAGCGGGGCGGCTCCGCGGCCCCGCCGCGCCCCAGACCCCGCGCAGCTCCCGTGGCGGCTGCAGCCGGAGAGCAAACGGCTTTGACCGGACGGGAACGGGGTGGTCAAGCTGCTCGGAGCGCTTTAAAGATACATTAGCTTCTCCTAATTCAATAACGTCTTGCTAACCGTTCAAATAGAGAAATTATTAGTTTTCTCTCAGCGAGGCGGTCTTGAGTTAGAGTCTACTATAATTGTACATTTGAAAATGTTAATCTCAATACAGGCCTAATTAATTCTGCCTTGTTGCTGACAAGTAGTTCATCAAATATCTGATTCGAAGATTTTCGTAATGAGGATATTAATTAAACTATGAATAATCCAAAGGTGCTTATATTGAAACAATACCTCATTACAATGATTAAGTCCTGATTTTGAATATTATACCTTTAACAATTGTCACCCCGCAAACACAACCTTATGGATGAGCCTGTAAATGGCAAAATGTAATTTTGGGATATATTTTTTCCTTGTTGGGGAAAAAAAAAAAAAGTGCCCCTCATTTTCAAACACTTCTGAAATAGGTTACACACAGCTTAATGATGATCAAAATGACTCTTTTCTGCAAAAAAAGACCCCAAAGTGCGCGTACAGCTGCAAACCCAAGAGGGTCAGCATCATTTCACTGTATTCTCTTCTTGATTACAAGCCGAGCCCATCAAACACAACATAATTACAGTAATTTCAGGTTTATTTATTCTAATGCAGTTTCCCCATCTCTCTGGTAATTATGAGCAATTTTTTCGCCCAGGGAATCTTTTTGCATTAACAAAAGAGATAACGCACTGAAAGCCAAATTTGCTGTGCATTGAGAAAAGCGAAGAAAAAAAAAATAAAATAGGTGCGAGCTGCCATCTCTGCAATTCTCCTATATTGGAGCTCTGCAAATTGCTTGCAGGTGTATGGAGCAGAGCTGTCAATAGGAAGGGGCTTCCAAATTAGCAAATGCACAATGTTGAAGTAATGAAGACAGACTTAGCAAAATTGCCAAACAACAGATACCTCTTTAATATCTTCCACCCAAAAAGAAAAAGGAAAAAAAAAATCCCTTTGGAGTGTCCCTGCGAACCCCCTTGAATGGCTGGGGATGTTGTACATGTGTCAATCTAATTGCAGAGCACAGAGCGGCCCCTGAAACTAGAAAAAAATCAAATATCAGAGCCCAAGCCCGTCTGCATTCGGAATTTGCTCCCTTCGTTTGACAGAGGGGGATCAGAAATCCCCGCCGCCGCCCGCACGGCTCTCCCCGCCGCCGCCCGC
>NW_010972437.1:12081922-12082128 GCF_000737465.1 Haliaeetus leucocephalus | reverse complement strand
CCGCGGCCGGCGGGGGGGTGACGCAGGGGAGAGGTGCGGACCGGGCCGGCCCCGCTGTTTCCCGGGGCGGCTCCGGGCTCTCCTCCCCGTCCGCGCCGCCGGGGCAGCGCGGAGGCCGGCGGGCAGCTGCCGCTTCCCCCTTTGTCTCCCGCTCCCTCCTCTCGCCTCCTTTGCAGGCGCCCCTCTCGTCGTCCAACGCCCCCCTC
>NW_010972437.1:12079909-12081859 GCF_000737465.1 Haliaeetus leucocephalus | reverse complement strand
CAAGCTCTCAGGAGCAATCCGCCCTCCCGAGTCCCCCCCACTCCGGCGTGTCCCCTGTGGGGCCGCCTTCCCCGGCCCCGCCCGGGCTCCTCATGCCAAGGCCTGTCGGGAGAGTCCCGGCCGGGCTGCACATTCCCTGCCCCGGGCCAGTTGGCCTAGGCCTCTTCATCATCTTGTCTGCAGCGGGATCCTCCGCACCCGTCCCTCTCCCCCCGCACTCTCCCAGGCTGCCGGGGGCCTCGGGGCGACAAGGGGCAGAGACACCCCCCCACACACCTCCCTTTACTTCTTCCAGCCGCCAGGACCTCCAGGGGCGCAGCCCGGAGGGGTACGCCCCTCTGCGTTACAGCTTGGAGGGGCACAACCGGGAGGGGTACGTCCCGACGGGGGGAGCAGGCCGGAGGGGTGCAGCCTAGAAGGGGGTTCAGGTCGGAGGGGTGCAGGGAGGGGTACGGAGCCTCGCACAGGGCTACATCCTGCAGAGGTCCAGCCCACGAGGGGATACATGCCGGAGAAGTGCAACTTGGAGGGGGCGCAGCCTGGAAGGGGGGGGGGTGTTCAGCCCGGAGGGGTCCAGCCCTGGCGGGGTACATCCCAGAGGGCTTCAGCTATGAGGGGTGCCCTCGAAGGGCCACAGAGGGGCTCGGGGGCACCCACCAGCTCCCGCCGAGGCAAAGCTCCCAGGCAGGCTACCGGCCTGGGCGCCACCGACGGGGGGGGTGAAGGGGGGGGTGAAATTTCTCCGGAGCGGGGCTGCGCCCGGGGACCAGCTGCAGGCGTACTCCGGTCCCCGGACACGGCCCTGCCCCAAACCCCTCTGGCCCGTCTGGGAGACGGCAGGAGCCAGTCCCGGGCGAAATGTCGCTGGCGCCAGCAGGCGGGGGGTGGGGTGGGAGAGAGGGGGGGCAGCTCTGGGCTGCTGCAGGCAGCGCTGAGTGATTCATTGCCTCGCCGAGAAGACTGGCAGGGACGAGGTTTTATTGTAGACGGGAGAGGAGAGGGGGGGAAGGGGGGAGGTTGCCGTCTTGCGGCAACAGTTGCAATGGGGAGGGGGTGGAGAGGACGCAGCTCTCCCCCCCAGCGAGCGCCGGGGTCCGGATCGACACCCCCAGCCTCCCCCATCCGCAAAGAAACGGCGCGGGCACCATGGAAACAATAATTTATTTAAATAATCTCTGCTTATTGTAAAAGAAACATTAAAGAGTGTTTAAGTTTTTCATAATAAATAACCAAAAATACCCTTTTTTTTCCACGACTCTAGACATCAAACGGCGCAGGGGCAGGACCAGTGGCTGGGTTGCCGGCGGGGGGGAGGACGGGAGGGCTCGGCGCCCGCCCCAGGAAGGCCCCGTCGGTGCACGAAACCCGCCCGAGGCACCGCGCGGGCGGGAGCCCCCCCGCCGCGGGGAGCAGAGCCGCGCCGGTACCACCGCCTGCGACTGGCCCCCCCTCGCCGGACGGTTTCGTTCACGGCTAAAAATGGTAACTTAGACACGGGAGGCTCTTGTTTTAAACCTACATATAAAAATTATTTTTTTTTTTAACATTTTATTTTTTTAATCCCCAGCATCAAAGTGAGGTCATCCGCAAAGGCACCTATCAACTTTAAAAAAATAAAAAATAAAGTTAACCAAAGTTCTGCACCGGTGGTTTGATGAAAAAGCCGGGGAGGAGGAAGGGGGACGGAGGGAGTGGAAGTGGGTGCTTGCTCCGCAGCGCGGTTATTTTGGCGGCGGGAGGGCGGGCCCGGCGGGGCCGATCGCACAGAGGGTCCGCCGCCGCCGCCGCGACGGGACAGGACGGGGCGCGGAGCGGTTCCTCTCCGCCGGGACGGCCGGAGCCAGGCTTCAACAAAACACCAGTGCTGCACCTCGGTGCCCCGCGGCCGCCGGGCGCGGCCCCGCGGGCTCAAGTCTCTGCGGCATCTAGAAGATGCCGCCGCCGCCGCCG
>NW_010972437.1:11980830-12078285 GCF_000737465.1 Haliaeetus leucocephalus | reverse complement strand
CGCGACGCCGGCGGTGGCAGGTGGTCCCGGGAGAGGGACCGCGGGAGGCGGGGTGCTCGGCCGGGCCGGCGTTAAGGCCGGGGTACAGTCTGCGAGAGGAGCGACCTGCCGAGAACCCGGGGTGACACCGCTGGTCCCTGGCGCTCGGCCCTGGCGGGGCGAGCGGAGCCCGCGGGGACCCGGGGAGGGGCCGGGAAAGAACGGCGGCGGTTACGGAGGGGGCACGGCGCCTGTACCAGTGGGCTCGCGTACTGCTGCCTCTCTCAGACACAGTTAGTGTTTGATGCAAAAGAAAGCCGGTTTATAAAACCCGCAGTCTGAGCTTACTGCTGTCCCGGGTTACATCTTCGTACGGCTGTCTCAGTCCATTGCTGCGTGGGGCCCAGCAGCCCGGAACAGCCCCTGACTGGCACGGGAGAGAAGGGGAGAGATAGAGAGCTTTTAGTGATGATCAGCAGAGAGCTTTTAGTGATGATCAGTAGAGATCAGGGCTATTAGCTACTTTTCATTAGTCGCATTTTGAAGCATGTGAGATACTTAAAAAAAAATGCAAAGGAGAAAGGACGCGTCACCTTATGTTGTCTCATTCTGAGGACTTAATAACACAAAGGACTTTTCTTGGAAATCTGTCTTGCTATGTGGCAAAACTTTTTTTTTTTTAATTAAAGTAAGTATTTTAGTGCTATACAGCTCCCTGCGAGGTGATTTACACAAAAAGTGAAGGGCATGGGTTTGTTTACTTCAGCTTGTATGAATAGTCTTTTTCATGCAATTTGTTCCTCATAAGTTAGTGCAGGACTCGCAGATCTGAGTGAATTGTCATGTGGTAACTGCTCCAGAATCGATGGCTTTGTTCCTGCAATTTGTTTTGCCTGTGTGGAGGCACAGACTCCACTGGAATGACCACTGCAGAGTTATTTATGCACATATTCACATGGCTGATCTTGTAGATCTGATTTCATTGTTTCTCATTTATTTGAATTTTGCTCGTGAGTAAAGTGGGTGTTTTAACCAACTTGTATAAATAAGGGCATGGCTCTCTGGGCCATGAAGGTGAACAGGTTAGGATGCAGGGAGGGAAGACATCAGGCAACCTGAAGGAAGGAGGAAGGGTTGTACTAGGTAAGACACAACTTGACTACCATGAATGTTTTAAAACACACTCCTCTGAATCAGTCTTGCTATTAGAGAGGAGTTAAAAAAAATGGCATTAGGCTGGCCCATGTTTATGTTTTTTCGTGTTCTCATGTCGAGTTAATAATTTTAGTTCTACTTTTTTTGTCTCTGCTTTGGGAATTGTGAATGTTGTCTGGATGGGTAATTAGAAAGGACCCAGGAAGACTGGGGCATGAGGTAGAACTCAGAGGAGCGAAGGAGTGTTTTGTGTACCTGCTATCACTGCTCGGCAGTCTTGCTTGGTTTTGGTGTAATAGATCATGTTCTTGTTATTTATGTCCTGTGAGAAGGAATGTTTGGGTGCTGCAAAATATATATCTTATGGGCATTAGTCATTCAGTTGCACATGTGAGAAAGATGCTTGCCTTCTCGTTGCACAGCAGTTCAGTGTTCAGAAGTTTTGGTCATGAGGTTTATGTAAATGTACAGCACTTACTGCCAGAGGCTGCAAAACAATTAAGCTGGCTTTGTTGTTGTTGACTTTTTTTGTTTTAGAAGCATCCTCATGCTGCTAAGACTGTGGACATATTTTGTTTATCAAGTATACTAAACACAGTGTGTACAAACACAAGAAATGACCATCAGTCTTCAAAATTATTATCTCTCCAGCTGATCAGTTTGTATTCATTAATTTTTTTTTTTTTTTTAACAGGCTAGTTGTATGTGACTCATAGAAATGGCTACAGTAACTCCTGCCTGGTGTGTTTTATTTTTTATTAACTATTATTTCTATGATTCTTTTCCTAAAACAGACTTCGTCTGAGAAAAAATATGAAAGCACTTAAAGGCTGGTGCCCTCAGTCTTTATATATGGTATAGATTTAACCTAGAGATCAACACAGCAAATTGTTCCATGATGTTTTATCTCAAGTTTGACTTGAGGAGAACCACACTCAGGATTAAGAAAAGGATTACTTTTTACTCTGCTGTAGTTGTTAATATTATTTTATCCATTATGGTCCACATCTGCCTGAACCATTTAACTTATTTCGGTGGGAATGTGGTGAATCTTGGAAAATGGGCCTGTTATTTCTGATAATACTGCAAAAAAGTAATCGGACAGTAATCTCTACTGCAGTGACATGTTAACAAGTACGGGTTTCTTTTCATGGCTGTGGGAAATGCTTTCCAGTGGATTTATGGTGATACAATGCATGGTATAGTCCTGAGCGTTTGCCTTCATAATAGGAGAGTCATTTAAATGATGTGCCACATGAAGCCATGAGGAGGGTTTATGCTTGCATTGTACCTATGAGATTTGGTATTACACTCTGGTGTACTGGTAACAGTTAAATCTTCCTTTTCCAAGGGATTAAGCATATCAGCTTTTAGGAAATTCTGTGAGTCTTTTCAACACCTATCCGGAAGCTTGCTACCTGCTGTGCTTAGTTTCAGAATCCAGCATTATCGTTTTCCTCTCTAAAAACAGTTTATTGTCTCATCCATCTGTGCATCAGATCACTTCATTCCAAAAATCACAAAACTCTTCTGGGAAGAATATGCCCTCTTGCGTGGCTCCCCGAGGTTTCCTTTCTTAGCCCCTTGTTGTGAACAGCTTATACAAGTGTGATAGGAGACATGGGCTCTGTAAAATCCTTTCAGAGTTGTTTATTAAGCTGTCTTGGCCTCAGATTATCTTTCTCAGTGAAGATTCACTGGCAGCTCAGCACCTTTCTTCAGTAGAAACCTTTGCAGACTGGAGCACAAACTGGGACTTCTAATAGTGGATTAGTCTGGTGTTATTTAGCACAGGTGTTTCTCATTTGTTTCCTTGTACTATATTGAGGAAGTGCATGGCCTGATGCATGGGGTGAGTGTCTAATACCAGCATGTTCTTGGGTCTCATTATTGCTACAGATGTGGGGGGAAGGAAGGTCTGTGTGCAGAATGTGAAGGCAGTAGAGCAGCAATCGTCCATGTGTGGCACAAGGGTGTTGGCAATAAAGCAGAGCACACCTAAGCAGTCCCTCTTACGTCCTTTATGGCTGTGAAATCCCACCCAGTGCTTAAGTAGGGCCCTTCAGGCTGTTCTGACCAGCTCTTGTCTTTCTAGATTTATTTTTTTTTCCTTTACCAGCTGTATCATAAGTAACAATACTGACAAAAGCTATATGCTTTTTTCTATAGAAGGGGATTGGCAGGACAGCTAGAAAGTAATCTTTTTGATAGTCTTATATGGGAATGTTAACCCGCCACAGGCTGGGCAACCATGGCTGCAGGGAAATGTATGCTCTGAGCCTACTTTTTAGTGGATTTGAGCAAACTCAGGTTCAGCCCACAGGTAAATCTTTGTTGAAAGAATTTTGTGTGTGAATATTTAGATGGAAAAAATCTTTAGTAAGAGCATGCATGAAAAATACTTTCAAGATGAATCATGCGATAATTTCTAATATTGCTGTAGATGACAAGTGTGAGAGAAGCTGAGAGGCGTATTTTGTGGGAGCAGATTTAGACTGAGTTGATCATTTGTGTCATTGTGAACTTCCATTTTTGTACAGGTAATGGAAAACAGATTTTTTTGCCTTGATTGTAACATCTGTACAACCTTTGCCTGTGCAGTCTAAGCACAGTTTAAGCAAACTGTTCAACACACAGAATAACTTGGACTGCTTTGGATTTAGTTTAAGTGTGATTATTTTAAGGGTTGAATTTGGTGGACAATGGTATTTGGAGCTGAGAAACGCTGTATCACCTCAGCGTGCTTGGGTGAGTTTTGATTTGTAGGGCCAGTGAACTGCCTGAGGCGTGGAGTGGAGTTTCTCCTGTAGCATGTTGCTTTAGCTGACACCTCCTCTGACTGGCAAATAAAAAGGTCTGTTCCTGCTGGAAAACATGAATGTCTTGCTTGGAAGGATGGGATGTTTTGCTTTAAAGAAGATATGCTCAAGAACAGACCTCCTAGGTGGATTATACAGCTGCAACACACTCGGGGCAAGTCCTAGGTGGCTGCATTTCCATCTGGAATGCCACACTAAATGGACTCAAATTGTGGGCCATGCAAACTGCAGAGCCACTTCACTGGAACACTTTGACATCTGCTCTGAGATTTGGCACTGATTATCACCAGCCTTCATAGGCAGCTTAAGTAGAGACAGTGAATTGCTTGAAGATGTAAATTTAAAAGAAAATCTTCTTTCCTGTAGTGAGAAAATATGCACATACAAAACATAGAAAATAACTGTCATTGAAGTTAATTTGCTTTTTGTTTTTAAAAGCGGTAAAGTCAACATGATTAGAAGTGAGTTGAGATTATCTTGACTTGTGAAGCCACAGCTGTCCCATGAACTGCCTGGGGGACCTTTGCCTCGAGCTGTATAGCTGAAGTCCATCATGTTAAGTATGAAAACAGAGGGAGTTTTGCGCAGTGAGTTGTCTGTGATGAGCTCTCAACCTCATAGTCTGCACACATATCTATCCTGAAGTTGTTCCTCCCTTGGATGAAAGGGGATGAAAAGAACTGTGTTCAGATTCACAAGAGTAACTGGCCTTTTGTTTTCTTGTGGTTGCTTAGCTTACAATATTAGCAGGTGCTTTACACACGTATTTCATCTGATAGTATTTTTCCTGTTGGCAGAATGCCTAGATCTGAGAACTACATGCCTTTATGAACACTGCTATCAATCTAAATAAATTAAATTAGAATGTCGCTTTTGACTTGTATGCATGGCTGTCAGGGGTTAGTGTTGCCACCTAGACCAGCTCAAGCTCCTTAAATGTTCAGGTTTTTTTTGAGTTGGAAACTATATAACCCAGAAGAGAAGAAACTAAAAACTGAGGTAGAGCACAACAACTGCTGAGAAGGGATTACATAAAGTGCTAGGTGGGAAGTTTGCTAAGCATATTCTGTTGTCTTCAGGCCTTCTTACATTATTAAGTGACTTTGCATCTAATTTGCAAAAGTGGTTGAACAAATGGATTAAAAATAATAATGGGAACATTCGCATGTAAAGAATCTAAGTGGCCACAGGATGTCCCCACTGTTCCATGCTGGTGCATCCCGATAGGCCATTTATCCTGTAGTACAAAGCTTGACACATGTTTTAAGTGTGATACTTTTGTATGTTGGAGGTTTAGCATTCATTTTCATATTCCCAGTGCTTGACAGGGCAACCTGTTAACATCTGGTCTGATGGAGGAAGAAGGGGAATGCTTTGCTTGGCTTGCTTGCTTGAGGTCTGAGTTCTCTTTTTAACTTCCAAAGATTGGGAATGGACAAGACTTGATTTTTTTGAAGTAATGGTTATTCATTCCATGTGAATGCAATTTGGTCACTCAAATTAGAATGAGAATTTATTCAGAAAGGTAATTTTCTGCCCAGTTCTAAAAGCCTGGTACAGCTGGTTTGCATGTCAACTAAGAAAGTGAAAGGGTGTACTTATGTAAGGGCTTGTCTGAACAAAGGTGGTGGCATCGAATAAACTAAGGTGTGAAAGTAAAAGTAATGGTTTTAGGCTGTTAGGGTAACCTACTGTGGAAGTGGTTTAATTTAAACAGAAGGGAGGCATTCTGCAAAATAAATGAATCCATGCAGGAAGTTGGTGCAGAGAATAGCTACGATGATAAAACGTACACCCTGGCTTCTGAATAGCACACGTCCCAAAACTCTGTATGTACCATACGTGACGGACCAGACTGTGGCTGATGTTGTACAACGATATATACAGGGAAAAATATAGAGCATAATGAGCTCTATGTTAGGGCTGGGACTTCATATGGAAACAGACTCCCCAGTCCAAGACCATGCTGTTACATGTAGGCTATGGCAGTGATGTTTTCCTTAGGAATTCTTTATAGCTACAGCAACTATATCCAGTTGCTTTGGTTTTTCAGCACCTCTGAAAATCACAGGCTGTGTTTGGAAGTCAGATAGTATTTGAGATGAGGAACAATAACATCTTGGGTAGCCAGTTGTGCCTGGAAATCCATGCAGTGAGGCTTTGTATGCTGGGTACAGACAGACATGTCTACATTCATACTTTTTTTACATGCATGTCGCCATTCAGCCTTCTGGGAAAGCCTGAAGAGGAAACTCTTCTTCCCCGAGCAACTCGTTGCTTTTGGTTGTTCCTTCTGCAGTGCAGGAGCTGTGAATTATATTTTTGTATCAGTGGCACACTTGCCTTTTCTTACTGAATTGAATGCTGCAATACTGGCAACATTCTGCAGTCTTGTTTATCTGGTAGCTTCCAGGCTTGGATTGTCCATCCTATTTGAAATAGCTCTGTAGATCAGACTTGTCTAAATAACTACAGTAATTATGCTGCAGAACAACAGATGACTGGCATTTCACCTAGAGGTGTTATTTACTTGGGAGTTGTGAATATGAACTTACTTTCTTAAGAAGAGCTACTCTAGCAGTAAGCTTGGAGTGCAGCACTGAGTTAACAGATAAACGAAGTCAATTCTTGTCCATGAGGACATGCTACCCAAATCTATATGATTGTATATACTTTTATTATTGAAGGGGCTTGGGGGCGAGACAAATGTTTTTTCTTTTCCAGCAAGCTATGCCTTCTGGATGTTTTATGTGGAAATATAAGTTAGCTTTTGTGTATCTATGGCTTTCATGACCATTGTAAAAGGATTTTTATAAAGGAGGCATATGCTGTCATCCACTTTAGTATATGCAAGATTCCCACCAGATGAGCTTCATACTACTACTACCACTGCCTGCTTAGTCAGTTGGCTTATTGACATCAGAGGTAGCTTTGCATGAAAGACAAAACGCTGATGGAGTTGTTAGTGGGGCTAGCACTGTTCAAAACAATGGGACTCTTATGTATCCAGAGACTGCAAATCTTGACTTGGACCTAGTCTTTCAACTCTTACATTGGCCGATGTGAAGTGATCCAATGATGAAAGCTGATCGCCAAGTAGATAAAACTCTTACAGTGCTTCTGAAACTGAAAGGCTGGAGTTGCAGTACAGTGTGTGCGAGGTACCTGTGAGCTGGGAAGATGATGCATGGACAACTGGGCTGTTGAATTCGGAGTGGTCAGGTTTTGTAAGGAGCCTGCAGTGCTGCTAATCGAGAATCCTGTTGTATGGATCTTAGTGCTGGAAGAGTAACTGCATTACTAAGTGTGCTGCAGTAATAGAAAAGGCCACCTTACAAGCAGGGGATTTTTGTGCTCTAATTGAAGAACTGTGAACAGTTGCGCTTGAGCAATGTGAGGCAGCACATATTGGAGGAATAATTGCCCTATAGACATAAACTATACAGTATATGGGTTGCATGCTTGCTTCATAATACTTTTTATGTCCCCTTGGCTGCTGCCTTCCTTTTTTTCTTCCTGCATATGCATACCCTTCTGGAATGGGGAATAATTAGTGCAATTTTTCAGTGAGAGAGCCAGCTGCCCAGAGGTTATGAATTCTCTCCTTTCCTCATTCCCTAGTGGGAATGAGGCAGGAGATGGCGTTCCTGCCTGGGTGGGTCCAGGTCACTTACTACATCTCATTCTGTGTATCTGGCCCTGTAAATGGTTAGGAGAAGGCAGCAATACGAAATGTGGTCTCAGGCCTTCTACCTACAGTATGGCATTGCTGGCATGGCTCTTTTGGCTCTGTGTGTCTGTGTGGCACATAAAAGCAGCAGTGCTGTGGTTGGAGTACAGCAGCTCCCAGCTTGCTGTGGGAATGGAGATTTGGATGTTGCTGTCTTTGACCAGAAGAGATGTGTGCCATGTCACCAGCCAGCTTGACTTGGGGAAGGAAAAACAGGGTGGGGAACATTGCCTGTCCAGGTTATTGGCCTCTATGTTGGCTGGTCCAGTCTTGACAAAACCTAGGAGCAGAGACAGATAGGAAGGTGTCTTTGTAGCCATATTGTTAGGAAAAAAGCTTTCTTCCAGGAGATGGCACATTTCCACCGGGTTTGTGCCAGCACAGCTGTGTTGGCAGGAAGACTGCAGCCCCCCACCGAGAAGGAAGTTCTGTGTTTCACCTTTCATTCGTCCAGCAGTGAAGCCGGACCTTGCCTGGCAAACTCTGGAAAGGTAAAATAGGTATGACAGGAAGCATTCCTCTAACTGGTAACTGGCTGTGACTGTCAGTTGGTACTCATGTAGCATACCTGTAAATGTTAATTTCTGTTGTTATATCAAGGGTTGGGGAGCTGGGGAGGGGAGAAGAGAGTGCTGTTGAGTGTGAAACTTATCTGGCTCTGGAAGGGGAATGGGAAAGGAGAGAGCATTGTCATCACTCAAGCAGGCTGGGGAACAATGTGTTTTAGTTTAGAAACTTGCTTTTAATTACATAAAACATAAAGCATAAATACTGTTAAGTTGAACCAGAGATTGCTTTACTGTAATTGAACTTCATTTTTTGTTATGTGCAAAGAAGACACTAAATATTTTTGAATTCTAAAAGTGTCCTCACTGTTCTGGGGAGGATTGGATAGAGAAAATTTAGCATTTTGTAGGAGTATCTGTCTTTTAAGATGAAGATGTGTTTTTGTTGATCCCTGGTTTGTATGACCTAGTTAACTACTTAAGTTTCTTAGAGCTCTGCAGAGACTTAATAATAACGTTGTGTTGTAATTAGCAGTTCTTCAAAGAAATACCAAGCTTCAGCAGATGTATTATCATTGATGATTTGCTCAGTGAACTGATAGCAAAGGTAAGTAAATAAGCTGCTGTGCCAGCTTCTGTCCTGTTTGCCTGATGTGCTGCCCAGCAGTTACTTAAGCATATTATAGGGAGGTAAATAAATTGGACCTTCATTTTTTCAAGTGACATTTCTGACAACTAGCTGTTTTCTTATTGTCTCTCATGCATTTTCTTTTTTGACAGCAGTTCACCTGACGGAGTTGATGTGCTGTCTTTTAACACAAGTCTAGTGTCTGTTGTTAAGCCAGGAAGTCAGTGATGCATCATCTCTTGAAATTCTGTTAAATTCTCATTGCTGTATCCATTCTTTCTTATACTGTTTTTTGTTTTTTTTCCTGTAAGAGTGGGCCACATTCTCATGGGAATTGTTAAGGAAGCAGTGAAATAGAACATGGCATTTGAAAAACAAATGTACATCACATCTGTTGCTTAATTGCAAAATGATGTATAACAATACTCAGTTCATCCACATACACAAATGTGGGGTTTGCATTGGCAGTTTTAACAGGAGGTGGTGGAAACTTGGGCTTTCTCCCTGGTGATTGTATTTGAAGGTGAAAAATACAGGTGTATACTTATGAAAGCTGGCAGAAGAATCTCTTTTGCAGTAACAGTGGTTATACTCTTGCATCCTTACTCCCTCCCATTATGCACTATTGAAAATGGATGATTGAAATTGGAGTCAGTGTAAACCACAACAGTCTTGATGAAAAATGTGAAAAATAGTTTTAACAGTTTTGCCAAGCAGCTTTAAATTGTGCTTAAGGGTAATACCGGGAAATGTCAGGCAATCCTCCGCAGAACCCGCAGAGGGAATAGCAACCATCTTGCAGACTTAATGCAGTTCCTTCAGGAGGTTGTGTGAAGGTAGTGTTTGGACTTAATCTGCACACAGCATTCATGAAGAGAAACATCCCTGGCTAATTCCCTATTTGCATCAGGAATTTGCACTGTTCTTACAAGAAGAGCAATGTCTGAGCTTTCTTCTGCGTTAAACCGAAACTTCAAAACCACTTGGTTACCAAATGTGCCTGGTGTGGTTTTCTTTTCTCTCTGTCACTGGAGCATGGCAGCATCTCTTGCACAAACATCACTATTGTGACAAGCTGATTAATGGATAAGTGCTTTCTGAATGTGTCCACTTGGCTGCACTGTAGATTTATAAATACTACTTGAAAAATCTTCCTTTCCTGGCTTGTTTCCTAAATTAGGACTTCACCTGAGCTTGAAAAACTTCTAGTTTCTTGGGATGTTTCCAAAGTTCCAGCATCAGGTATTCTGTGAGAACAAAACTTTGGAAAATCATCCTGAACATAATGTAAAGGTCTACACTTACATCCTCTGCCAGATTTTTTTGTATCTGGTCTTATATAACATGTTGAATACAGAAATTGTGAAGTTAAATGGTTTTGTTGGTCTGTCTTTGTGTCATGTTCAGCATAGGTTTTGGGCAAAAGCATTTTTTTGGTGCTAAACCAGCTCTGGACATAGGGTAGGGGGTATATGAGCTGGGTACAGTCACAGGGACTGGCACCCCATCCTGCTGGGGCTCACCTCCCTGGTGTGCTGCCTCTGGCCCTGCATGCATGCCATGGGAGAGCCTCCTACCCAGCCAAAACAGCTGCAGAGTAGGGCTCTGCATCATGCTCCCTGCTCCCCAGCAGGGCCACCTGCTCCAGTGTCCACCCTGGCAAGGCACTGGGCCTGTGGGGACAAGTGGGGCAGAGCCAGTGGAACTTGTGCACTATGGGGACATTAGGGATGGGTGAAAGGAGGTGAAGAAACCTACATGCTTTGTGATGGTTGTACAGGCTTTCCCTAGTCTCCACCCATCTTTCTCCCCCTTGGTGGTTTTCTGCAAAATCTACTGCATCGTGTGAGATGTGGCTGATCTCCAGTAGCCTCATAGTGCTACAACCTCTGCTGAGGTACAGGAAAATTAAAACAAGAGCAATGCATTGTCACAGATTTCTAGTATGATCTCTGCTGATGGGTTCCCAAGCAAAGATCTGGATGCCACCTGAAAATTGTTTTGATTTGATAGGTGCTAACAGTTCTACTTGTTTTGTATCTCTAGCATTGAATATTGTAAATTGGGAATTACATTTCAGTAGAATCCCTTCTTAGGATAGCAGAGCATAGCCATCAATTTATGGATTACTTAATTCAAATACTATGTATTATTATTACATATTGCTCCATCAAACACAGTATTAGCTTTAAAGATCATGCATAGAGGAATAGTGTTTAGTAATGCATGGCATTAACAAACGGCATTACTTGGCAGCCTGACCACCCAGCTTATAATAAAGGCTTTGGCTTTCACATCAGTGAGATCTTTGTATTGCTGCCAGCATGCTTTCCACAACACTGCTTCATGGTTGTGTAAAACTTCTGAGAGGAGAAGACTTACAGAAATAACAGGCTACACCATTGTGCAGCAAGATTATACGCTGCTTATCATAGATGAAGTGCTGAGTACTGGCTGAGTCATCAAAGAGATTGAGATTGCTCTGTGTGTGAGTGGATGGCTGCATGTTTAAGTTCTTCCTTGTGTTCCTTGGTGTAATATTGTCTTAGCTGTTGAGCCTGAGTACTTTCGCTAATACTTGCTGTGTTTAGCTACTGCCAATTTTGACTAAGCACCAGTCACAACAAGGAGCAGAAACTTTCTGACTTGTTCTTCCTTAGCTATCTGGGATACATCTGCCAAATAACTTAAAAGAAGTTTTATCCTTCTTACCTGATGCTTCCAGCTGTCTAGTACACATAGATTACCTGGATTTATACCTCCAAAATGTGATCGATCATGATTTGAGAGTGATGTTTTTTACAAATATTTTAATTCAAAAAAGTTCCTTTTATAAAATTAAATGGCTTGTTCTCTATTGTATAGATGTATAGCACTTTTCCCCTTTGTCTAGTGCATATCAATGATGTTTACTTAAATACATCTTAGTTATTGCAATGGAATCAAAGACATTACAGCATGTGTCTGTGTATCTAGGGAAAACAGTGGCTTGACTTAAAGCCAACAATAAAATAATTAATGACTTCAGCTATAAAAACTTAGAACAGTAATTTCTCCCACTTTCTTCTGTCTGGAAAATCAGTAGTCCTTTACAAAACAGTCTGGGGCATTTGGGAAACTTACAGGTGAGGTCATTCAAACACTCTAGTGCTACCTTGAGAACAACCAGAGTCTATGACAACTTTATCTTCCACCCCACAGTTCTTATTATCAGTGAGCATTAGCACCTTTTATATTAGACAGAGAACAGTAACATCTTAGTATGACAGAGAAGGCTACACAGCAGAAAATAATAGCTTGCTATTTCCTGTACAGCTTAAAAATAGTGGTAGCATGTATATTTAGTTATGTGCTATTACAAACACTTCAGTTGAACTGTACAAGAGACTTTTTGGGCATTTGTTTCTTTGTTTAGCTGCTAAGACTTTGTTGTGTTTTGGTGTGGTTTTTTTTTTTTGTTGCTGATAGTGTTCAAACTGACAGGCAGTACTCAGTGGTCAATAAGCTTCCTTCCAAGGCTGAGTGAGGTGCTGGTAGTGGTGTCAGGCAACCACAGCTGCTGTTGGCTGAAATGCCACTGTTTCACATTGCTTTTCAGAAGGCTCCTGCAAGCCTCAGATGAGGTCACTGCATGACTGCAAAAAAGCAATGAGTGAGAAGCAATAAAGTTCTAGGATCCTAATCTTTACACTTCAAGGAAATAAGGGAATCTGTAGATCTGCTACAAAAAAATGTGGAATGAGAGCTGAGAAGAAACAAAGATGCAGGCAGTAATCTGAAAACAGCAGCAAGTGTGCTAAGAGCTGTCCTCCAGCGTTAGGGGGTTTGCTGACTTTTAGACCTCTGCCTATTAGGTCATTAGTGCCTGGGTTCAACCTTTGGTCTTTCTGCAATTCTGGAAGCTCTCTTCAGTTTTTTTCCAACACAAGGCCAAAGTTGTGTGATTACAATGAGGCCATTGTACTAAACATCCCACATATGGATGCAGCACAGAAGACTTCAGAAGTGGCTTATGTTGCAAGAATGCAACAATCCACATTGTACAATGTATATTCATTTCAAAACAGCCTTTATTAAGTGAGTAAGACCTGGTTGGTTTTGTTTAAGCAGAGTTTTTTTTTGCAGAAGGAAAGACGCGCCTCCAAATGAGATAAGGGATGGATAATCTAAGCTCCCCTGTGACACATTAGACAGAGAGGACGGGGCTGTTTGTCAATTCAGAACTGTTGGGAGAGCAAAGCTCTTGGGAGAGAATGAGGAGAAGCAACATGAGACTACAGAAACTCGGGGCCAGCAACCTGAACTGTGTTATAAGTGTAATGAAACTTGGACACCTTTGCTGTAACTCCAATAATGTTATGCCTGGAAAAACGCCAGAGTTGATAAGTTCTGCACAACTGATTAATTAGAGACTTGACTAACTTGAAATTGCTCGTATGTCAGGGAGAAGTGTGTCCTCTGGGTCAGGACAGGAGATGCTGGATGTATGTATTGCCTAAGAAGGGTTCCCCTGTTTAATTTTTAGGAAACATTTTGTTTTTCCCTTGGTATTTGGGTGAGTTATGTAGTAGTGTGTTTAGTGGTTTCTTGTGATTGCCATGCATGACTAGCTTCCCTGTTGATTTTTATGGGGCAGATTCTTGGCCATTTGGGGGTATCACTGACCGTTCAGGAGCGTCATTGTAGATTTGGGAGTACAATGTACAGATTGGAAATACCGCAGCTTCCACAGTGTATTTGGGGTTGTTCTGCTTGGTGGATTAGGGCCAACCTGGCAGCTCTAACTTCTTCCCTTAGGGTGTGAAAGAAAAGGACTTGGTAATACCTGTGTCGCCTGATTACCCAAGGCTGCTCTCTTAAGTATTTGCTAACATGCCGCCCCCTTCCTACTTCTAAGGAACGCCTGATTTTTCTGAGCTTTGCTTTTATTGTACTCCACCACCACCACCGACAATCTGGACTATGGGTCTAGTAAGCTAACGGTTCCCAGGAGCACAGCTTTCAAACTGCTTACAGCAGTTTCTTTCTTGTTTGTTACAGCAGCAACTTGCTTTTGGTTACCAGTTAGCTGTGCTAGTTATTAGTTAGTGGTTACCAACTCTGAAGCACAGACATCTTGTTGGTGTTGCAGCACCTCTTCATCTTCCCCTTCATCTAATTTAGATGGGCTCCCCACCATGTTGCTCAGAGAGCCTGCCCAGGAGTAGTGGGTGAAGCACCGAGTCATGGAAACAGGAGCTGTGTGCGCTGCACTGGCAGGGTCTTAGAGCATGTTGGGGCTGACGCTAGGACAGGCTCATTCAAGCTCACTCTTGCCTCTCAGGCTTAACCACTGGCAGGCTCTGTCTTGTCGCACATACCAGTGCCTGGACTTGCATGGGGTTACAGAGGAGAGTCCCAGGATGTCTGTGCTGTAAACAAAGATGTAACTGTGGAGTCAAATACTGAAATCTTTTCAAGGTCTCAGAGGCTGGAAGGGCTGTGTCGTGAAATCCGTTTCAGTCAGTTCAGTTCAGTGACCTTGCATCTCTTTTCTTCTGTTTTTTTAAGGATAAAAACCAAAGGGAACCATTAGATCATCTGTCTTTGTCACTATCTGACACTTAGCCTAGCTACCAACATACTTAGCAAACAAAACGTGTATTAAACTATAATTAGAAGGAATCCTAGGACTAGTGTAGGCATTAAAAACAGTAGGAAAGTTAGAGAGTAACAAGGGAAAGTGTCTAAAATGCTACCATTTAAAAGAATAACAAAAAAAGAGAAAAATCTTCTTGTTTTCTTTGGGATCACTGCCAAAGATTTCTCTATTTGGAAATCATGTGCTTTTCCATTGTTAAAAAAGGAGCATAACAGCACAGCTAGGCTCCCTGTTAAGACTTGCTACCTTCCTACATGGTCAGTAGGCAGACAGTATTTACCAGGAAATGACTGAAAATCTTTCTGGAATATTGCAGATACCCTGTCCAGAGCCAGCTGTCTCTGACAGTCCTGGTAGCAGTAGACGTGTAATACAGTCCAGTAACTGAGGATTTATTTCAATTAGTGGCAGCCCTCCTGTTGGATTCAAAGAGCTGGATCAGTAACTTAAATGCTGTCAGTCAGAGCACTTAATTTTACATCCTGTATCTTTCTGTGTTCAGTCTGAAGAGTGAAACTATTTGTTTCATGTTGTTGTTATTTAAACACTATCACTTAAGCAGCACATCACAGTGCCTGACAACATGGCATTAAAAAGTTAAGGTTCTTTATTAAAGTAAGGAACCTACAGCCACATGAATTTGGCTTGTCTTGCTGCAGCATTGCTGTGCAGCTATGTGTGCTTATCCTTGGTTACACTAGGTTTGGTCTGTGTGGGTTTGCGGAAGTGAATAGCCAGCCCAGGGGGATCAAACTTCTTGTGGAAATCTGCTGCTCTGTTGCAGTGACTGCCAGTTTTGTTCAGGAATAGAGGAGGTCCATGGAGCTGAGTACTGTAAAGATCTGGTCTGTGTACTGGTTGGGAATGGCTTTGCACGTGCATGTTGTTAAAAGTTGGTTGTGGTATACAGAGTCCTTGTGAGAGCTCAGTATGTAAAAACTGCCGTCGGCATGCCTTGCCTGTGCTATTCAGAACAGGGAAAGTGAGGTGGGACACTGGAAGCCAAGAGCAGGCTGAATATTCCCTTTGCAGGAAGAAGCATGCCCCTTGCTCTTAAAACCCAGTAACTTGAGTTACTGAGCTCAGCTAGTCTGCTGTGTGGGTGGGGAGTCAGAGTGATGGAGACACTGGAGGTGGTGTTTCTCTTCCTTTTTAATTTTCTACTGCTTAGCGGTGCAAAGGCACTTCCCCATATCTTGAAGCTGGCCAGGATCCTGCTGACGTAGCAGTGCTGTGTTTGTGCTGCAAAGGGCAAACCTGCCCAAGCAACTGTAAAGTAATCCTGATCGTTTGAATCAGTAATGAACCAGTGCAGAGGCATTCCTGTGCAGGGTGGGGTGAAGCAGAGAAAGGCAGGTGGACTTGGGACATGGCCCAGGTGGTCAGCCTGGACTGTCTGTAGTGACCAATAACCCTCCCAGCATCACTGCTGCTCACCCTCGCATGGGGGGCAGGGAGCTTCAATTAGCCCATCTGCTCCTCTGGCCTTGTATGGCTCATTTCCACCTCACATCATGCTTCTTGTATATCTGAGCACAAGACCCAGGGACACGTGAGGTCTCTCACAGCTTGGCTGCAGTCTCATTTTCACTGCTGAACTCTCCCCAGGACCGGTGGTTGGGCCTCTGTCGATACCGGAGGCTGCGCTACTGGCTCCAGGGCATATTGAGAAAGCTTTAATAAATCCCTAAAGTAAGTAAAATTATGTGAGAATGTTAGATAGTCCAGCTGTTTTCTAGTCCTCTCCAGGTCAAGTCTGTCCTTGCACACTAACACCTCAGGTTCATGGTCACATTAGCCTGGCAGAGGCTGGCACTGTGGCTGAGAGAGGTGGTCCTACTGCCCCTGGTTGCTCTCCCCTCTGCTGTACTGACCCCTTTGTGTGCTGGTGTAAGTGTACATGTGGTAAACTGTGTATACAGTAGTGTGGCTTAATAGTGAAATGGCAGTCTAGGTGCCCTTAAGTAGTACATTTTCCTGTGTGGTTGGCACACACGGTGTTATGTAAACCTTAAGGTGTGTCCAAGCAGCGGAGTGAGGCAATTGTGTGGCCTGAGGCATAGGACTTAGATTTGAGAAATATGTTGCAAAATTTCTGAGGGGGAGGCAGGGAAAAAGGGAGAATTGGCCTTTTACTCCTTGAGAAACTGGCGTCTCGTGGCCTGGATAAGTGTACTCTTCACTGGGTGAAAAACTGGCTGGATGGCCGAGCCCAGAGGGTTGCGGTGAATGGGGTGAAATCCAGTTGGCGGCGGGTCACAAGTGGTGTTCCCCAGGGCTTGGTGTTGGGCCCTGTTCTGTTTAATATCTTTATCGATGATTTGGATGAGGGGATTGAGTGCACCCTCAGCAAGTTTGCAGACGACACCAAGTTGGAGGCAGGGTCGATTTGCTTGAGGGTAGGGAGGCTCTACAAAGAGATCTGGACAGGCTGGATCGATGGGCTGAGGCCAATTGTATGAAGTTCAACAAGGCCAAGTGCCGGGTCCTGCACTTGGGTCACAACAACCCCATGCAGCGCTACAGGCTTGGGGAAGAGTGGCTGGAAAACTGCCTGGCGGAAAAGGACCTGGGTGTGCTGGCTGACAGCTGGCTGAATATGAGCCAGCAGTGTGCCCAGGTGGCCAAGAAGGCCAACGGCATCCTGGCCTGTGTCAGAAATAGTGTGGCCAGCAGGAGCAGGGAGGCGATCGTTCCCCTGTACTGGGCACTGGTGAGGCCGCACCTCGAGTACTGTGTTCAGTTTTGGGCCCCTCACTACGGGAAAGACATTGAGGTGCAGGAGCACATCCAAAGAAGGGCAACCGAGTTGGTGAGGGGCCTGGAGCACAAGTCTTATGAGGAGCGGCTGAGGGAGCTGGGGCTGTTTAGTCTGGAGAAGAGGAGGCTGAGGGGAGACCTTACCGCTCTCTACAACTACCCGAAGGGGGTTTAGTGAGGTGGGTGCTGGTCTCTTCTGTCAGGTGGCTGGAGATAGGACGAGAGGAAATGGCTTCAAGTTGAGGCAAGGGAGATTTAGGTTAGGTATTAGGAACAATTTTTTTACTGAGAGGTTTGTCAAACATTGGAATGGGCTGCCCAGGGAAGTGGTTGAGTCACCATCCCTGGAGGTATTCAAAAAGCGAGTGGATGGGGTACTTCAGGACATGGTTTAGTGGGCATGGTTGATGGTTGGACTCAATGATCTTGAAGGTCTTTCCCAACCTAAATGATCCTATGATTCTATGATTTTTTTCCCCCACTGCTTTTCCCTGTGACTTGGGAACACAGGTTTGAGCTGTAAGAGTTGTTTTGAAGATTTCAGCACTAGGCTCTTTAAATCCAACTCTTAATACACTTTGTGTCTCTGGGGCGACAGAACTGAGGATGGATTTTTCTTTCAGGAAGGCAAGCGCAAACTCTTTCTAAACAGGGAAGACATTTTAATACTCAGAAGCATTTTTCAGTAACTGAAATACTGCATCTCTTGCATCTCTGGTATTTGTACCCTTCTCCAGGTTGCTTCCAGGGGTGTGCAGGAAAGAAGTATTTAACAGCAAGGAGACTGTCATGCACTCGGGAAGGTCTGGAAATAAAACCAGCTATGTAAAGATTCAAATGATCTCTTTCTCTTCCCTGTTTTTTGTTCTTTTTACAAGATGATGGCAGACAGTGGCTTGCTGGACTTCTGTTTCAGTAGCATGTAATATATTCCAGAGTAGCAGAAGGCACAAAAGCCATTATACTGAAGGTGTAAATTAGCTTGTACTCAGGACTGTTGCCAGATCAGAGAACAGTGCGTGAAGCATACCAAATGATAGACCTGGGTATGCGGCAATGATAATCAATCCAGAGAGAGGCTGCCACCTCTTTGCTCCAGCAATATAAGAATTGGCAAGGAGAGAAAGTGCCCTATCTTGGAGCTATTCACGAAGAGGAGAGGAAAGGGCATTAAATTAGCATTTAGTGTCTCTAGCTGCCAAAATGTCTCACTTGGGCTGCATGTGACTGCAAGGCTTTGTACTCCCAGCAGTATGTTTCTGGATCCCAAGGAGGCTGGGGAGGAGCTGGGAAGCACCCACAGTGGTGCACTCCCAGATTGTGACAGCATGTGAAGGCAGGAGGTGGCTGCCAAGTGTTAACTTCTGCTGGATGGTTGAAGTGTCTGACCCATATATGGAAGGTGTGGGGTGCATGTGCAGCTAAAATGAGTGACAGAGTTCTGGTTTAAACTTTAGCTTCCAGCTCTGTACCAAGATTAAAGGAAAGACAAGAAGTGCAGGTTGGGCATGCTTAAATGTGGGAAGGAAAATTGCTCCTCAGCTGAGCAATGTCTTCATCTTATCCGAGGCAGAACAACCTGCAAGCTATTGGCACAGAAATGTACCACCTCCAGACATATAAGACCAGCAGCCAGCTGAACAAGGCTAAATTGCTTTGTCTAGAGTTTGAGAGTTTTTATCCACACTCTGACATTGTACTGGGTTAGAAAGTAAGAAACAGAAGCAGCAGAATGGTGTGAAACACAGCAGTGTGGGAGCTGCAGCTAAAACAAAGCTCAGATAACTACTGTGTTGTCCATGAGCAACTGACAGATGAAATTCAGGTATTTCCAGGAAGGCTTTGTGTGTTCTGAAGACATAAATATAAAATCTTCACAACAAGAAAAGTCTGCTTCCCTTTGTAAGACTTTAATTTTTAAAAATTGCATTGTCCTGACACCTAGGAATCAGTTAGAGAGTCTGGTCGCATTGTTCGTGGTGCTGGACAGATTCAAGGAGGTATAGGCCATCAGTAGATAGCTGTTGATGAATGCAGTTACTTTAACAGATTTGCAAAGCTGTATTGCCCATTTTTAATTTTGTTTTCTTTTGCAATAGTTTATCAGAAGTTTCATATTAAATAGCCAGCTATATTTATTCTGTTTTCAAAAGCTGCTTGGTGGATCTTGCTTTGGTGCAGGCTGGTCTCATTTAGAATCTATGTCAATGGATGTGTGTAGCAATAAGCTGCCCTTAAGACGCTGGAGTGTGTAGTAGCAGATTATTATCCTTAGAGTTGTTATGTGGATTTTTAGGTATGCTTTAATCTCTTGCTGCCTCTTCCCTGGAAGATTGATTTTTAAGTAGCAAAGCTGAGTAAAGCTTTTTAAGTTTTGGGGTTTTTTGCTTCTTTTTTTTTTTAAAGAAAAAGGACTGTATGCACTTTTATCTCTTAACCAGTGTTCACCTAAGCTGCAAGTAACTGTTTGCTCTTATAGTTTAAAATAAAGCCTTTGTGATAGTGACTTGTTCCACAACACTCAGCTGTGACTCTGATGCTAATTTATTCAGTTAATCATTAAAAGAACACTATTGCAGACCAGTGACAAAGCAGAGTTTAAGACTGAAAGAAAACTGCTGCACAGGCTTAAGGTGGAAACTGATGTAGGAAAAGTAGTGATAGACCACCAGCTGGGTAGGACTTGGCTTTCATGTCTGTTTACTTTTGGATGTAGGGGGAGAGAGGAGTTTGGAAAGGAAGGAAAGTACTTCCTGAATCTCTACATGGTGAACTCGGTTCAACCTATTTACTATGATATTTAACAGAATCCATTTAATGTAATGCATTCTTACTTACCTGCACTTGCTTAAAAATGAAAGTGTTTCTAACACAAGCACATTGTTCTGACCTTCAGTGTTAACATAATTGCATTTCCTAGTATCTGGACTCTGAATTGCAACTGAAAGACCTTTGATTTATAATGATGTTAAGCATCTCTCTCTGTTTTCTGGCTTTTGTTTGTTTTTTCTTTTAATATCTAAAAAGGTAATGATATTTAACATAGCTACATTTAGTAGTGCTAGCATAGGATTCATCCTACTGAACAGCAGTGAATACTGGAAGAAACCTCCGTTATATAAGAACTATGATTTTGTGGCTAAGGCCATGGTGGGATCTGGGTAGATGAATTGTGATTGCCCATTTTGCAGCTGAGTTAGACAAGTATTTATTATGATCTGAAATCATAATTTTCTTTGCCTCAAATCTCCAAAAGCTAAATGTGGTGGATCTTGTGCTTGACCATTTGTCTGTTCATACTGAGAGTGCTCCAGTCTGCTATCAGTTGGAGTATCATCATATTCACCAGTACAATTGAGAATGTTTAGTTTGATGGGGGGAATCAGAAACCATTTTGGTATGGACACTAAAGGTCATTCAGAAGCAGCCTACGCAATGTGAAAGATGGACTTTTCCAGCCACTTAATCTGATTTAATCTAAAAGATGAATTAGGGACAGTGACTGGAGGAGAGCATTGGGGACCAGCCTCGGGGAGCTATCAAACATTCACTTTTCCTGGGCAGCTCAGCTTTTGTTCCTCGCCTTCTATATTTAATGCAGTTTCCATGATTCAGCAAGCTCAGCATTGAGAAAAGTGCCAGACTGGTGTCTATAGGCAGCCCTGTCTTCTATGTCCCTTCGCTTGTGTCTGCTATCTATAAGTGTGACCCTGCTTTACGGAGGTTAAAAGTACCTCTTCCTGCACATGCCATCTTTGGATCCTTTCTTCCTGGTTCATTTTGTGTTGCATGTTTTATAATGTGTGGCCTGGTGCTACTTGTGAACTTGTGGCATGGTGCCCTGTCCAGAGCCCCCAGCTGGTGCAGTATGCCCAGGCCACTGGCAGCCAGTTCCATCTCACCACCTGGGTTAAGAGTCTGGGTTCATCATTCCCAAATGACCCATGTCGCAAGCTGTCAATGCAGTTTCTGATTGTTTTGTGGTTGAAGAGTGCAGGTGCTGTGCTTAGTTGTTGATGGGGAAGAAGGCCAGAGGATGCCATGCCTTGTTTTATTACCTCTGTGGAGGAGTTACTGCAGAAGGGCCAAATGCAAATTAAATGCAAGCAATTAGTATGGCCCTCTTTCTTGGTATAGCTATTAATAAGGGAATACTGGCTATCTCAGTCAACAATTTAATGTCTGTTTTCTTCATGCTAAAGGCACTGAAGACTTTTAAAATTGCTCTCAAAGGGTACTTCTCATATACGCTGGGTGGATACAGGATAATGAGATTTAGAAAACCTCTAAGCAGGCTCTCGAAATAGAGGCATGAACAGCTGTTAAGTTTCTATAGATGCTGAAAAGTAAATGTGCTGAAAGGAAGGCTGAACACTAACATGGGAATGGTCATGGGATGAAAAGGTTTATGTGGGTGCTTTCTCCAGCAATTGGGGGAGGCATGTAAAAACAAAGTAAGGGAATTACAGATTGCCCATTCTGTGTTCTCCAGTCTGAAGCAATCAGCAGCTGAAAGAGCTCTGGCGGTGTGATATTGCACATGAACTGCTAAGGTTTACTAGCCACTGGTAGACTTACCCTCCAAGAACATGTCTAATCACTTTTTGGAAGCATTTATACTGTTGACACAGGATACCAGGGAAGCTTAAAAGCTTAGAAATTTAAATATTCTTTACATGAAAAAAGCCTTTTTGTTTGTTTAAATTCTGCCACCTGATGAGAATTAGTAGTAGTGAGTGAAGCCATTAATGAGAGACCATGTAGTCATTTCCTACACAGCTTCTCTTATACAGACTGCCATCACATCTCTTGGTCATCTTTGGAAGAAGAGAGGCAAATTTTACTTCTGGTACTACAGACAGTGATGGCAGTGACTGAGGAAAGACAGCCCTCAGCTCCGTATGCCACCAGAAAATCAGCTTTCCATGTGCAACATAGCAATGCTAAGTAACTGTTGTAGCTTCCAACAATTTGACTTCACTCCAGAAGGTCCTCTGTATACATAAAGCAGTTATTTATTGGTGAGTATAAGCATTATTAGGGGTAACACCATATCCTGTGTGTAGGATATTAGTGATGCCTTATGTTTTCTCAACCATAAGAATGCCAGCTGTTACTATCTCTGTTTCACAGTTGTAGACCCATGGGACAATCGTAGTTTGACCCATTAGAGTGAAGAACCCTAAAGGACCTGCAATGCCTGTATTCTAACCATTACAGCCCCTTCATCAATAAACTCATGGAAACAGAATATTCCTTCAGGTATCCGCTCTTACAAGAACATGGTGTTTGCACATAATTTTGGACTATATTTACAAAAATGTTTCAGGTACAGAGATATCTGCTTTTACCCCTGAAAATTGGAATGCATGACTTAGCTTTGATACAGTGAGCTCCTAATAACAGTTCCAGAAGAACACTCTTTTTAAATAAGAGATTTTTAAAAAATGTTATTTGAGGTTAAGTAAAATTTGCACTTGGACTTTGTGGTCCGGAGAAGGAAGTGGTGGTCATATTCTGAGAGAAAGTCTTAAAGCGCAGTTTGTCTCATTGCCCTGTATTTTGATTCAGAAGGGAAGGACAGAATTCTGAAGGAATGGAAGCAGTTATTGGGAAGTTTATAGGAAAGTCTTAATAATTGCTTCAGTGTTTTCCCATTGTTCATAAACGACACAAGCCTGTCTGTGTAGTATGAAATATGCCCTTGCAGCCTTATCAAAAGAAAAGCTGGAAGTGAAGTCCTGTGAATGTTTGCCTTCTGGAGGCTGTTTCATATGAAGCAGAACAATTTGCCTCCCTCAATCATACCATTTGTTTGAACAAAACAGCAGGTTACTTGCTGAGCAACTCGTTACTCTCAGTAAGCTTCCTCAGCCCTGCAGCATCTGGGGGCTGATGCCCACTCTCTGCAGGCTGGGATACAGAACACTTGACTTGCTACAAGCTGTACCTTGCACCTTAACAATTTAGATGAGGAAGCCCATCCTTAATTAGTTTGTGAGGCTCTTGGTTAGCAACGGCCAGTTGCCCCTTTGCCTCTGGGAAGGGGAAAGTCTTTTGGCCAGCTCTACAGATGAGAGAGACAGCTGCTATCTCCTGGCATGGTAAGCCCAAGTGGGAATGGCTTGAAGGAGGAGCAGGCACACTGTAAGGAAATCTGATGCACTTGGCATAACATAATCTGGCATTAGTATGTAGCTTTAAAAATAATTCTACAGGGAGGAGAACAATACTATCACAAAGTAGTTGTTGCAGCATTTCTGCCAAACTTAAATTTTCAGCAGCAAAATTAGTTTAAGGAATCCTTTCCTTAAACTGCTTTTTCTTCTGATTTACACTTCAGCCACAGTCAGACTTCTCTGTGGTTTTATTTAGTTCTGAGTCAGACTTCTTCTTTCTCTTATTAAATAATAACCTTCCTAGTCTGGGAATAGCAGTATTACTGTATGTGCTGTGGTGACCAGCCCCCCCCCCCTTGCAAACATCGCTAACACGAAATCACAAGCACCTTGCCACAGCCGGTGCTGAACTCTGAAAGATGGAAATTTACACTCTTTTACGGAACTTGACACTCTTACAGAACTGGGCCTGTGGGTTGTGGTTTGCTTTCAGCTCACAGCTGCAAGTAATTGGACGTAGGTAAAGCAACTCTATAAAATCTGCCCTGAGGATAGAGCCAGTTGAGGATCTCACTAATGTGGTGACATCCTCCTGGCCAGGGACACTTGACTGTATGATATTGCCAGTTCTCTTAATCGCAGTTGTGAGTGTTATTTGTATTATCATTGTTCTTATCACTATTGAATTCATAACTGTCTTTATCAATGATTATTTGAATAGTTAGATCTGTTAAATCCAACATAGCAAGCATTAGAGAGTATTTAGATTCTTAATAAAGTATATGTATATTGGTAATTCCAGTGTTTGATTGGTTTTATTTTCTCCCTACTGGAGCTCAACAGGTACTTTTATCTCCTATTTGCAAACATTATCCTATGGACATTGGTCTGGTATTGCACATATACCCCCTTTAAACAGCTGGGTGGAAGTAGGGCAGCTGGGGAGGAATCGGGACACTGTTGTCATCCAGAGGTGCCTGACAGCCTGAATCTTCACCAGTGCATAAACCCCTCAGGGCAGTCGGGTTGTGACACCCGCCAGTTCCCCTCTTCTGCATGAACTCTTGTTGCCCTACATTGCAGGGCAGCAGCGCTATGCACTAAGGGGTCCAGGTGCAGCTACAGCCTGTGAAGCAGTAGCCTGATGTCACACCTGTCTAAACACAGCTGATTCCTACCTGCTGTGATAACACCTCCGAGTCCTGGATCACCTTGGGGTAGTTACTGAGGAGACTGTTGGGGATACCCACGCAAAACTAACTTCCTTGTTTGAGAGGGGAACCACAGTCTAGGGGATTATAAGTTTTTTTTTGCTAGTCTGGATTGCTGCTCTGCAACACTGTGAGTAAGAGCTGTGCTTTTCCTTTATGTTTCTAGCTGTGGCATATTCAGGAAGTCTACAAGCACAGCCTCTGCACTTTGGCTTTGGTCTCTGTGTCAGGGCTCCATCTCATCTCATAGTCAGGCATGTGAGAGCAGTGCAAGACAGGAAACTGCTGTGCTGGGTGAATGCAGTAGAAATTTAGGATAGCTTGAGTGTGCCCTGGAGCAAAATGAGAGCTTGTTTTTTATTAAAGATAATATTGTTTTGTTTGTTGCATTTGTGTTATCTGAACCTGGAGAGTCGGCAGTAGTTCCTTCAGGCCCTTGCTCTTCCTTGGTTGTTAGTGTAGCCAAAATATCTTAGTATTTTATGAGACAACTATGACAGTATGGACCTTAGGATATAATATATGAAAATGCTGAGTCCCTTCTATGGATGTGAGCATTATAAAATTTGGGAATACTTCATATAAGGCTTTGAGTTTTTCACTTTAAGGGTATGGTATATTGATAGGATATTAATATCTATTTCTTTTACCTTCATGTAGCCAGGAATTGGCTCCCATAGAATTGAATCCTGTAGAAACAAAAAAATGTTCTAGTATGCCTTTTGGAGATAAAGTGTCCATAGCACTGCTTGGCTGGGACTGTGGTCTCATTTGAGCAAAGGCTGGGGTCACTGAGCCAGCAGTTAGGTTTATTGGCTAACCACCCAGCTTGCAGAGAAACTGCTTTTGTTTTTAATGAGAAATGTCACATTATTAGCACTATTTTGATGTGGAGGAGTCAGAATTGCTGAGCTTGTTTGAAATTTTCCCTTGGTTCTCTTTTTTTATTTTTGGCCTTTTTTTTTTTTTTTTAATAAAAATGTATTAGTGACTGCATGCTGAAAGTGCTTTCTTTACTCATGGTGTAAGAATGCTTTTCCTGTGCTGTGTGTGCATTTTGAATATGATACAGGAGTGATTCATGATGCCTTTGTAACAGGCACCTGACTCACGTACATCATGATGAATCAGCTTCTTAGGCCTGGTGGATGCCGTTCTGCGAAAGAAATGTTCTCTGGGCATGATACATCGTGCAAGCACACGTTCCTAGTCTCTTTCTTTCTGCGTTCATCCCATCAATTATGAAGACTGTAAATCCATGTCTAAATTGTCTTACTGTTTATTTCAGAATATCAGTATTATGCCATTGGTTCAACTTATTGTATGAATAGAAATTCTTGGGCTGCTTTTACAGAGCCTCAGGGTGTTTTATTCTTTCCGTTGTGACACGTTACTACTAGCTGCCTCAGTGGTAGCTTTATCCTTGCATCAGAATGGCTCTGCAAAGGACAGATTTGCAAGCGGAAAAGTGTTGCAATATAAATAACACTTTCTAAAGCTTCAGCTTGAATATAGTAGGATGAAGTGGAAATGAAATGGGAGTTCAGCTTAGGAAGAGCTATCTATATTTTGGAGGGTTTCTTAAGATTAAGCTGACTTGACTTAAAATATTTTAATTAATACTTCATTAACCTCAGTGTGTCTGGAAGATTGAGAATGATTTCTCCTCTCTCCCCATTGGCACAAGGAGAATTTGTGTCTGTTTGCCTTGAGCTATATGCTACACATTGCCATAACGTCATTATTATAAGAAGGAAATATGTGACAAAAACTACTTATGAAAAATAGCCATGGGCAGATGACCTTTTGTGAAATGAGGACTAGGCACAATTTTCTGTTTGCAGATGCGCTTCTTGAAACTCATAGTGATTATCATAGGACATGATTTCTTAACAATGAAATATCTTAAATAACATAAATAAAAATTAAAACTGCATGATTTTTTTGAAAGTAAAGTCAAGCATACCTACCTTTCTGGTCAAGAACAAGTAAATTTTTTAGCTCTCAGGAGAATTTTGTAGGTACTTTGTTCTTAACAACAAATATGATACAGGCATATGTTAACTAATGTTCATTATGTCATGTGCTTTGATTTTGGGTGTCTGGTTTTGGTCACAAAGCATGAGAACTGCAGTATTAGTCTTCAAAGTGTGCAAAATAACAGGAGTACTATATGCAATGTATATACTTAAGTGTTAATAATAGAGCTGATTGTATTGCTTGAAATTAATATTGTCTGGCACTTCTCTGTAAAAGATCACTTTTCAGATGCTTAGAACTTTACCAAATTTTAATCTTTTGGACTGGTATCTTCTATGTTTGATCTGTGCCTGAGGGTGAAAATTTATGTGCGTACATTTTAGGGAAATAGGTTTTCTGAATATGGCTTGTATTGTTTCCATGTAATGGAATTTAGAAAATTTTAATTTTTTTTTAATAGTTAGGAAATCACATCTGAATAAATTATATTAAAAGAGCATATGCTAAATGCAAAATGAAGCATGTTTAGGAAGTACCAGAATTAAATTTTCCTGTGTAACTTGGGTTCAGTAGTTTAGATGGAATGAGTGACAGAGGCATCAGCTACATACTTACTGTAGAGGATAAAAATAAGTATTGAATACTCAAATACTAAATGAAGGAGTGTTATGGAGAAAACAATACTCCAATAATGTAATTAGATACTTAGAGCCTAATGAGTATGCAAAGACAGTCACTTGAGGTTGCACATATGACTTTTCTTTGGGTGTGTCTGCAGTATAATCAACTTTTTTTCAATGAGTCATTTTATTACACATAATAAACCTAAATGAACATACATGATTATTCTCTGGTTCAACTTTTGGCGTTCTGTAGAAATATGAATAAGAAACAGCTTTCATTGTCACTTTGTACTATGCAATATGATTAGTCCCTGCCAGTATATAAACCTGAAACAATTGCTTGGATATAGTGAAATATTTTCTATTTCTTCATTTGTTGCAATGCATACTGAAGCTTTTTAATGTTGTTATATTAATATGTAATTGCCAGGAAGGTGTCCTGTACTGGATTTCATTTTATACTTCCATAATGAAAGTAGCTTTTTGTATACTGCCCTGCTGTTACACCTGCAACAAAAGATGAAAGTGATTGATTCATAGTTAAAAGACGGTATTTACATTGAAGTATAACCTCAAATATTCCATTGACTTATAAATGGGCAAGAATGAGTGGTTTATATACATTTATCAAGTGTATAGTAACTTGGAATTCTTGAACATCATGGTATGATTTCTATACCATGAACATGGTATAAACAGCTGTCTTACACCTGCCAAAGATCTGAAATGCAGATACTGTATTTATAGTTAGGTACTATTACTACAGTGGTAGTTCAGAAAATACTACATCTTTGCAAATTGTCTTCATCAGCCAGCAGTTTGGAGGCACTTAGTGGTAGAGGAGGCTGCTGCTGTGGCAGCGGATCTGTCTGCAGCAGACTGGCTGGGGTATGTGCCTGAGCCCCCATGCACTGGGAGTGGGAATGGTACCAGTCTCATTGCTTCTGCCATTTTTCCTTTCCTGAGCCTGCATTTTTTTACAGGAGAACTGAAATGTGATAATGTCCAGGCTTTTGGTGAACTTGTAGGTTCTATATCCATGTGAATTTTTAGATCTTTGTTTATAAAGTTATTTAATTATGAATTTTAAAAAAGTATTATTAGCAATCATCTGTAGCTTTGCCTGCTCACATGGAAGAAACTGCCCATAAGCAAGGTCAGACTCCCATCAAGAAAATAAGATTCAGCAAAAGACAGCATGGAATAAGTGGGATCAGCTTCTGTGACTGCCAGAAGCAGAAGCTCCTTAAACAGAGTTAGAGTTCATGTGTCTGAGTGGAGTAAGAAGGCAAGTCAGATCCCCAGTTCTCAATAGCTAAAATGTCTCTCTAGCACATCACTTCTGTTGATGTGAGAATGTAACTAAGGAGAATATTGGAGGGAGCTGGCATAATTGTTTTAAGCCACTATTATGGTTTCCCTTCAGCAACCTCCTGATACAGTGAAATGCAGCAGGGAGATTCACCTTGCTTATACGGAACTTACTGCCCTACTTGAAACAGCAGGGATAGGAGTGTTGTACACATCCTGTTAATACCATCCACAGAGCATGCAATTCTCCCTTCAAATCTTGCAGCTAATTTGGGATCACTTCCAGTGTTGACAGGTGGTGGAGACAGCACAGCACTAATGGCCTTACAAACATCCAGGACATCTGTACCACCCCTAAGCTTAACCATATCTGGACAGATGGTTAACAGATCTCCGACAGTATGGGCTGTTGGTTGTCACAGGGTTGCTGAGCCATTATCTGATCATTGCTAATGTATGTGAGGTAAATCCCTTGTACAGCCTCATGAAAATGTCTTGTCTTACTTGAAAGTTTTGGGCACAGTGCATGTTGCTGTGTGCCCATTTGTAGCGTGGTTGCACAAGCACAGCTTGTTTCTGTATCCTCTCTCAGTTGCTCTGAATACAAGCTGTTATCTCTGTTCTCAGACTAGCATTTGAGGCTTGTCAACATTACATGGTAGTTGCTTGTGCAGAAGCAAGGAAAAGAAATACTGGCTTCATAAAAAGCAGCAGTGTTTGCTTCTGGTAATTAGGGACAGTAGGATTGATTTCCCTAACATGTAGCAGCTTATACCATGCAGCTGTGGCCTGTTGCTGGGAAATGGATTTTGCAGACCTGGGCCATTTCTTCCTACGATTGCAAGACCAAATGGACAAGTTGTCCTGTAACATCCTGTGAGTGTGCTTAGGAGGTAGTGCAGTGTCTTGTGGGGCTATGAAATGGCATATGACTACAGTGAGCTGTAGAGCTTGTCACGGCTGGCGCCCATAGTGCAGCCCAGCAAGATGAGATGATACTATACTGGCAAGGGGAAATGCAGGTGCTTATCTTACGGCTACTCTGCAGTACTGATGGTGTTAGAAATGCTTTAGGAATTAGAAATGTTTTTTTGTCAGTTTAGGAGATCTTAAAAATAAGACAAGAAGCTTTTCTTTTTCTCCCCAGCCAATGTGAACTTGCACTTTATCTGCAGTGGAGTCTGAAATCCAACATCCTACTGTATTCTGTTTCCCTTTAGACAAACAACTTCCTTATTGGTCTTGGTAAGAGTCAAATAACCTCCTGTATTCAAAAGGCAATGTTCACAACTGGCTTCTAATTTCAAAGCCAAGATCTTATTTCCTATGAAGACTATCATGCTACATCAGCTGAAATTATTATTGGAAGACACAGCAGTAATCTGCTTCCACTGAAGATGAAATATTCCAGTGTGAAATTTTATTTTATGTTCCAAAGATGTCAGCTGCATAGCAGGCATTGTAACTTGCAGGAGGAGTTTGAGTGTAACAGCTGATACATTTTTGAGAGTCACATACATCCTTTAAAGTTGATAAAATTCTCATTCTAATGACTTACTGCAATAATAGCCCTTTTTTTTGGCCTGCATGTTGCACAGACATCACAGCTGCTGTGATAGTCATCACACAGTGAGTAATGAATGCAGTTCAGCAGAAGTGGGCCTTGCCCAGATGGTGGCACAGAAAGCTGGAACTCCTCCCATGCAAGCACTGACCACACCTGGTCCTCTCTGCCTTTCCCAAAAGGATCTCTATAGGTTGTCAAGACTTAAGTAATTTCAATTTATAAGTTTATGACACAGATTTGTTGACTCATGTTTTTTCTGGGTCTGCCTGCTGTATCTGGTGACATTTTTGCCTCACGAGTGTGAGGAGTGTATATCAAATATATATAGAATGGTTATGCACTAGGTTTAGGGTAGTGACAAGCTTAATATGGCTTAATGATTTTGCTTAAAATAAACTGTCTGTGCAATTTTATCATAGAAAACAAACAACCTACAGCTGGAAGGACAAAACAGCTGCACTCTATTTCTGCAACAGGTCATGGGGGGAGGGTAGTACAAAACTTGTGTAAACCAGTAAAATTATATTGATGAATTTGAGTTGTATTTTAAAGAATCATCTTGGTAATCCACTCCACATCAGCCTGGCTCTTTGTGTAGTCAGTGATAATGCTGGACCAGAAGGGAGTGTGGCTGAGTGGTGCTATGACGGGTTTTGGCTGGAAATCATTGGGGCAGGAGATCTGCAGATGCAGACGTGGGCAGTGTGAGTATTTCTCTTTCAGTTTTGTCAGTTACAAATGGAAATGCTGTAGTACCTCCTGGACTTTTTTTTTTTCTCTGCGCCTTCAAAATTACAGTTGCCAGGATTGCTTCCCTGCTTTACTACTTTGTTTTACTCTTTTCAAGACTACAGCAGAGTTGCTCTGACTTTGCAACGGCAGAGCGGCAAACCTGGTCTGATCAGTTAGTGGATGATGCCTGAGTGTGGGGTTGTATCATTATGACTTTCTGAAAACTGGAATGGTAAACTATTTTTTCAAGGTTGGGTAGCCCATTTTAGCTGACAGCACATTGACCCAACATGGTCCTCAGAAAACATTATTACTTTATCTGGCTTGGCTTATTCAGGACTGTAAGTGGCTGGTTTGGTAGTTGTTTTTTTCTCGGTGGCCTCAGCTTTTTGTAGGCACTGAGAACACTGCTAGGACAGGCCTTGGTAACTGTTTTAGGGCAACATTTTCTATTCATGGCAATTTCTAACTACTTAAAAGCAACACAGCTGGACTTGAGTTAGAAAGCATTAGTAGTGAGTTTACTGCTGTGCTGCAAGCCAGCTTGTGAGTGTGAACCTAGGGAAGCAGTAACAGCTATCACAGCCTGTCTGGGCCAACAGTGACTGTAACTCATAGGCAAAGAGTTGAATGTATATGGCACTGCCTTTTCCCCACACCTCCCCTCTTCTCCCCTGGTAGCTTTCCCTCATCTAACTTTTTTCAGCCCAGGATGGTTTCCTGAGCTTCATGTGCTTTGTCTATCTAGCAGCATGAGACAGGCTCCCAAGTATGTGTTTGCTCTTCCACACCACCCCAGCCATTAATGTCTCCAGGGCATGGCTTGGCTCAGATCGCCACAGTTTGGTCAGCTGTGTGAGGAAATGCTGTGTGTGTTTGTTCTGAACTGACTCCTGATGGCTTCATTTGCTGGACTCTCTCTCTCATATCAGAAGAAACCATGAACAGCATTCTCGACCTTCTCCTTCCTCCTTTATATTTTTTTGCCACCTGCTCCTGAAACCATCACTTTCCCCTGCTGAAGGATCATAACCTGCCCAGCTGACCCATACCTCTGTTCTTCCCTGTTGTCCCCTCTGAACCTTTCACTTGCTGAGATAAGGGACTAGTCTGAACTGTGCTCAAGGTCTGGAAAAAGCATGGATTTATTCAGCAGCATAGTATTGTTCTCTTTTGCTCACTGTTCTGTTCTTAGTAACTCAATGGGTTTTTGGCGGTGGCCAAGCACTGAGCTGATGTTTTCATGGAACTATCATAACCCCAGGCCATGCTTTAGAGAAGTAGTGGCTAGGAGTACTCTCTTCCTCCTCTGAGGTGAGAGAATCTGGTCTTTCACACAGTGGGGATACTAGAGTCCTACCTATTCCGAAGAGAGTTTGGACATAGTAATTGAAAAACAGTCATCAGGACATTCCGCAGTCTTTTTTAAGTGACTTTCTCATAATATTCCTGTAAACAGTACCATGCAAATCTGCCATTGCTATGACATCTCAGATATATCTTCATATGGATGTGTTTATAAAACTGCACCTTTAGTTTTATTGCAGTTGTCCAGGTTGTTGGAGACAGTCTAGCAACTGCATTCAGTTGTGCTATACATTTGAATAACAGAAGTTGTTACTGTTTTTTATGTCAGTGGATATGAGCCCTATGAGCTTCATGACTCCTCTTTTTGCTTATTATCAGCTCTAGAGAATCACCCTTATTCATACAATCCTGGAAATTTATGCTTGACTGCATTTGCTGGAAATATTAGAAACATATTACATTATGGAAACACCTACTGTGTAGTAGGCATGAACCTGGGGTTGTGTTTTGTATAGGCTAATATGATGGCCTTAAACCCTAGGGTGTTTGTTTCTAAAAGTGTATATAAACTGCACCTTGATGGATGGGGGCTAGAAAGAAGCTTCCAGTACTGGCAGACTATGTTCAGGCTGTTCTGTGTCACGTTGAAGAAGATTCAGGACTTGAAATGCTGACAACTCTTCCCTGAAACACTCAGCAACTATGCACAAGGTTGTTCCTGTGTTACTGTTGTTCAGTGCAGGTAATCCTGTAGTCCCAAAGAGCTGTAACCATATGAGTGGTTAACATGGTAGGGTAACAAACACACAATAAGGTGCAGAATTTGTGGTTGAACAATGGCATGATTAACAGATATTCTCTCCCCCTCTATCTAAAATACATACATGTAAATCTCATATAAATCCCTCTATCTAAAACACTTATTTAAGTGAAGTACATTATTATACCTCTACTAACTGTATATTTTTAATGTGTTTCCACTGTCTAGTTGCTACTTGCCTATTAAGCCTGGTTGAACTGGAAACAGAAATAGCTTCTAAACAGGGGAAGGAGGGTTTCAAGACAGGGAAAAATAGTAGGGCAAGATTTAGTAAGGATGGGTAGCATTTGTGTCATGGTTTAACCCCAGCCAGCAACTGAGCACGACACAGCCACTCACTCGCTTCCCCCCACTCAGTGGGATGGAGGAGACAATCAGGAAAAAAAGTAAAACTCGTGGGTTAAGAACAGTTTAATAGGACAGAAAGGAAGAAAATAATAATAATAATAATAAAATGACAATAATAGTAATAAAAGAATTAGAATATACAAAACAAGTGATGTACAATGCAATTGCTCACTACTCGCTGACTGACACCCAGTTAGTTCCCGAGCAGCAATCTGCCCCACCTGGCCAACTCCCCCCAGTTTATATACTAGACATGATGTCACATAGTATGGAATATCCCTTTGGCCTGTTTGGCTCAGCTGTCCTGGCTGTGTTCCCTCCCAACTTCTTGTGCCCCTCCAGCCTTCTTGCTGGTTGGGCATGAGAAGCTGAAAAATCCTTGACTTAGTATAAACACTACTTAGCAACAATTGAAAACATCAGCATTGTGTCATCAACATTATTCTCATACTAAATCCAAAACATAACACTATACCAGCTAGTAGTAAGAAAATTAACTCTATCCTAGCTGAAATCAGGACAATTTGTGAGAGTAATGAAAGCAAAAAGTATACAAGTGAAAAAAAAAAGTGAGTATTAACTAGAGGTATGTGGTGAACCCTGATGGCATATATGCAGCCAGGTTTGTGACAGCAAATAAACCTGTATGTTTGTACTGTGTTTCTATCACATTCACTGTACTCTTGAGCCTATTGGCTGCAAAATTTAACAGAGAACAAGATGTCTCAAATATATTTAAGTTCCTACAAATTTAACGAAAGTCAGCAGCTGGGTAAAAGAGAACAGCCTGATTAGTGCTTCCTGCTGAGAAAAGGCAGCTACATCTTGGGTCCCAGTTGCCTCTGCTGTACATCAGCCAGCTGGTCAATGAGCACATGCATCCTGCACCGGCCGGTCAGCCAGCATACATGTAGCTGTGAAAATGTCATGGCCCATATGTCCCTTGTCTGGCTGAACAAAGTGCTCAGGGATAAGTGGGTTAAGAAATCTAGGACATGTCTGTAGGAAACCAGGCATCACATTTCTAGTAGCTCATGGAACAACATGTCGTTTTAGTAGTAACTGAGATGTGATATTTTACCTCTTGTCAACTAATGTGCACTTAGAAAGCTTAGAATCATAGAATCGTTTAGGTTGGAAGAGACCTTTAAGATCGAGTCCAACTGTCAACCCGACACCATCATGCCCACTAAACCATGTCCTGAAGTGCCACGTCTGCATGTTTTTTGAATACCTCCAGGGATGGTGACTCCACCACTTCCCTGGGCAGCCTGTTCCAATGCCTGACAACCCTTTCAGTGAAGAAATTTTTTCTAATATCCAATCTAAACCTCCCCTGGCACAACTTGAGGCCATTTCCTCTCATCCTATCACTAGTTACTTGATAGAAGAGACCAACACCCACCTCATTACAACCTCCTTTCAGGTAGTTGTAGGGAGCGATAAGGTCTCCCCAATCCTCCTCTTCTCCAGGCTAAACAGTCCCAGTTCCCTCAGCCGCTCCTCATAAGACTTGTGCTCCAGGCCCCTCACCAACTTGGTTGCCCTTCTCTGGACATGCTCCAGCACCTCAATGTCTTTCCTGTAGTGAGGGGCCCAAAACTGAACACAATATTGGAGGTGTGGCCTCACCAGTGCTGAGTACAGGAGAACGATCACTTCTGTGTTCCTGCTGACCATGCTATTTCTGATACAGGCCAGGATGCCATTGGCCTTCTTGGCCACCTGGGCACACTGCTGGCTCATATTCAGCCAGCTGACAACCAGCCACTCTTCCCCAAGCCTGTAGTGCTGCATGGGGTAGTTGTGACCTAAGTGCAGGACCCAGCACTTGGCCTCGTTGAACCTCATACAATTAGCCTTGACCCATTGATCCAGCCTATCCAGATCCTTCTGTAGAGCCTTCCTACCCTCGAGCAGATCAACCCTCCCTCCCAACTTGGTGTCATCTGCAAACTTAATGAGGGTGCACTCGATCCCCTCATCCAGATCATTGATAAAGATATTAAAGAGAACTGGCCCCAAAACTGAGCCCTGGGGAACACCACTTGTGACCAGCCGCCAACCAGATTTAACTCCGTTCACCACAAGTCTCTGGGCTCAGCCATCCAGCCAGTTTTTTACCCAGCAAAGAGTACACCTGTCTAAGCCATGAGCTGCCAGCTTCTCAAGGAGTATGCTGTGAAAGACAGTGTCAAAGGCCTTACTAAAGACCAAGTAGGCAACATCCACAGCCTTTCCCTCATCCACTAGGTGGGTCACCTGGTCATAGAAAGAGATCAGGTTGGTCAAGCAGGAGCTGCCTTTCATGAACCCAGGCTGGCTGGGCCTGATCCCCTGGTTGTCCTGCACATGCCGTGCGAGCGCACTCAAGATGAACTGCTCCGTAATCTTCCCTGGTACCGAGGTCAGGCTGACAAGCCTGTAGTTCCCTGGATCCTCCCTCTGACCCTTCTTGTAAGTGAGGATCACATTGGCAAGCCTCCCGTCATCTGGGACCTCCCCTGTTGACCAGGATTGCTGATAAATGATGGAGAGTGGCTTTTTTTTTTTGGCAAGCTCCTCTACAAGCTCCCTCAGTACTCTTGGATGGATCCCATCTGGTCCCATAGACTTGTGAGTGTCCAGGTGATGTAGCATGTCGTTAACTACTTCCTCCTGGATTATAGGGGGTATATTCTGCTTTCTACCTCTGTCTTCCAGCTCAGCGGGCTGAGTACCCTGAGGATAACTGGTCTCACTATTAAAGACTGAGGCAAAGAAGGCATTAAGTACCTCAGCCTTTTCCTCATCTTTGGTGGCAATGTTCCCCTCTGCATCCAATAAAGGATGGATATTCTCCTTGGCTCTCTTTTTGTTGTTAACACATTTGTAAAAACATTTTTTGTTGTCTCTTATGACAGTGGCCAGATTGAGTTCTAGCTGAGCTTTTGCCTTTCTAGTTTTCTCTCTGCATGACCTAACAAGATCCCTGTACTCTTCCTGAGTTGCCTACCCTTTCTTCCAAAGATGGTAAACTCTCCTTTTTTTCCTGAGTCCCAGCAAAAGCTCCCTGTTCAGCCATGCTGGTCGTCTTCCCTGATGGTTCGTCTTGCGGCATATGGGAATAGCCTGCTCCTGAGCCTTTAAGACTTTCTTCTTGAAGAACGTCCAGCCTTCCTGGACCTCTTTGCCCTTCAGGACTGTCTCCCAAGGGACTCTCTCAACCAGTGTCCTGAACAGGCCAAAGTTTGCCCTCCGGAAGTCCATGGTAGTGGTTTTGCTGACCCCCTTCCTTACCTCACCAAGAATCGAGAATTCTATCATTTCATGGTCGCTAAGCCCAAGATGGCCTCTGACCACCACATCTCCCACCAGTCCTTCCCTGTTTGTAAACAGTAGGTCTAGCGAGGCTCCTCCCCTGGTAGGCTCACCTGCCAGCTGTGTCAGGAAGTTATCTTCCACACACTCCAGGAACCTCCTAGACTGTTTGCTCTCTGCTGTATTTTATTTCCAGCAGACATCTGGAAAGTTGAAGTCCTCCACAAGAACAAGGGCACATGATTGTGAGACTGCTGCCAGCCACTTGTAGAATGTTTCATCTGCCTCTTCAGGCTGGTTGGGTGGTCTATAACAGCTTCTAGATGTGTAATCTTGAGAACCTCGTGGTCAAGCCCCACATGATGGGAGAGGCTCTGAAAGTAACGCTGGATCTCCTGCTCTGTTTTGAAGGAGGAGGAGCGGTCACTGTGTTGTAGTTGCAGTCATGTCAGCAAATTTATGCATGATGCATGTGCATTTCACTTTTCATAAAAGAATATTATACTTATCTAGACATGAAGCAATATGAAATATTTCCAGATTTGCTCCATCTCTTTGTGGAGTTGCTGCCAGAGGAAAGGTGGAGAAATGGAGAAAAATGCAATAAATATTGCCATTAGCACTTCTTTTTTTGATTGGGAGTGTATTTTCTTCAAATGTTTTTATTGGGTTCTACCATTAAGATCTCATTTTTCTAACTCTTAATGTATGGTAATTCATTTTTACTTGAATGAAAGAGTAAGAAATTTGGCCAGCATGTTTTTGAAGAAATGTACTTTCTATTTTAGTTGCTGATGCAACTTTTCTGTGTAGCCACTCTTTGTGGCAGCAAGGCACTTTCTTATTCTTTATTCAGTTTACCCAGGTAAACCTGTCTTAATAGAATAATATATTGGTGATGGTAAGATAATTTTAATTGAGAGAATGGGGGAGGGGGAACCCCCTAATAAATCTACAAATTCTTTGAAGAACTGGGAGGGAAACAAAATCTGTGAGGACTTCCAAAGTGATGGCTTCTCTGTCACTGCTGTTCTGGTTCAGGGGCACATTGCCTGCTCTAATACAATGTGCATCTTCACTCTGTGATTTTCACATGTTTGTGCTAAAATGCAAGTTTCTAAAATTGGCACAGTGCATCTTCTAGTCCCTGTTGCATGGGTTGATCTGGGAATCTGTCCTGTGCTGGCCAGAGTTGTGTTGGAGAGTGGGAGCGAACCTGGTAGTCACTGCAGAGGCTGTGGGGACTCCTCCCCCCATCCCAGACCCCTGCTATGGGGACAGTGCTCGTTAGTGTGCTCTCGCCTGGGGTTTCATAACAATCAGGCCTGATGCTGATCCTTATTGCCATGGTCATACGGGTGGTGATGTGATCTGGGAAGTGATGCCATTGATGTCAGCTTTTCTCAGCAGTGTTAGGAGACTGTTACCAAGCACTTGGGAATATCTGTGTAAATACATGGCAAATTGTTCCCTTGAATACCTTTAAAACTAGTGTGATTATGAACAGGAGACTACTCTGGCTTGCAGATTTATTCATGATAGTTCCATTGAAATATACGTAAGTTTAAGTATTACATGAAATATAAATGCAGTTGATTTTATGATAATTTGTCTTATGTTGGAAGGCATGCTTTATTTTAATCACATACCTATGTGTGAACAGGACTAAACATACTGATGATTAACATACTTCACCTAGGTGAGAGGTGGTTTGCTCTCAAGCATGTGCCATGCAGTAATGTATTTCAAACTACAAAGGACTGTAAAATTAAAAATATCCATTTCTGCAGAATGTTGGCACCAGTAGGATACACCGGTTAATGATGGGGATCAAATATTTTTACAGTGGAAAGACTGTATCTTTGACACCTATAGCACTTCTATAAATATCGCTGTATCTTTCACAGTCGAGCTTGGAGAGTGTTTGCAAAATGCCATATGATAGAAAACAAGAGTCTGAATTTACAAGTGCTATAGTTGCCTATGTTTACCCATTATTTTATTGGAAAAAACCCAGCATGTAGCAAACCAGAAAATTGTTTGTTTAGCAGAATCTTTACATTGTAATTTTCAAATTCATTGAGCAAAGAGATGAAATCAATAAAAATCGATGGACTGTAGTAGAGTAAAAGTGACCAGAAAATGCCTTCCCATTATTTGGTGATGAACTACTCTATACTTGTATGCACCATGAGTGAGTGTCTGATCTTTCCCTAAAACAAATGAACAAGAGACAAACAGCATGTGTAGTGTGTGGTCATCTCTGCACTTCAGGAAGTTTTGGAGATGCACTTGATAGTACTGTTTTCTGTTTTAATGATAAATAAGGGTGCTGAGGCATTGAAGATGGGTTTTGGGGAGTGGGGGTTAAGAAGAAACCATAACCTTGAGTTTAAGACAATGTAGCTCTTTTTTCAACAGTAGAAAAGATGACTTTGTGTTCATAATCATACTCACATTTGGCTAACAGCGTTGTACAGTCAAATACCTGTTAATCTCATTCAGTTAGATCTTGATTTGCTTTTTAAATCTTTTTGAGTTTTTACACTGTTGTTTTTGATCACCACCATAAATTTCATTAACAAATTTCTCATTCACTAAGCCATGATCCCACAAAGCAGGGTTATGTGATATTGTGCTACTTAATACATTTTTAAATTCTTAAAACATAAGGTTATAGTAATGAATGGAGGTAAAAGAATGTGAATAAAGTTATTCCGGGTGGAAGCTGATGTAGGCTGACAAAAGTCATGCTATGTAATTATCCTAATTGGAAACAGTAACAGAAAAACAGCTAGGCAAAGGACATTACTAGAGAGGGATGTGGAAAGGATTTTTTGTGTTAGGCCAGCAGGAGCAAATTTAATTGAAAGCAACAGAAGATCCATATGAGACTGGCAAATGTGTTTGATGTTTGTGATGATATACTGAAAGAAGGGCTGTGCTCTGAAATGATGCTCGCTTTGCTCTAACTCCTGTCTTGACTTACAAGTTTGTCTCTTTTAAAGTACTATATTTTTTTGTGCATAGTGCGGAACGGAGTAGAACTATAATGGTATTAAAATCTTTAACAGTTGAGCAGGGCCTAACAAAATTAACTACAAACTATTTAAAATCTGCTTTATCTTTGAAGAGTTATGTTACTAAATAGTAAAGAACAAACACCTTCAATGTGAAATTTGAAATTGGTACTCAAATCCCTGTCAAGTGAAACTGTTAGGGAAACTGTGGGCCTCACTTCGATTTCCTATTAGAAACAGCTGGAAGAAATGCATTACCAACCTCCACTACTTCACTGATGTAAAACTAATAGAGAAGAACAAAGCAGATGCAAACTTTCTAGGCTTTCCTGTGTGGGAAGGCAGAGGTCAGTAAACTGATGCTCTGTGAGCTGATGCCCTGGGTTACTCTTCAGCAACTTCCTTGCAAAGTTCTTTGATTTGTCTGTGGCACAAATTTGCAAATTAGTTTTTCCTAAAATGTTTTTAATATATTTAACAACACTGATGGCAAGATAGAGGGACATTATATGGCCTAAGACACTGTTTATCCTGTGTATTTGAAAGATCAGTGCTTTTCTCAACCTCGGAGAGATTTAGTTTTACGCAAGAGCAACAGAAGAAGAGCTAGCTACACAGAAAGAGAGATAAATGTCAGGAAACTAAAACAAACCAGACCACTCAGCCCTACAAACAAAGAAGAACCCCACTCTAACCCAAATAACCCCTCTGTGAAGGGAAGGAAAAAAAACCCAAACACCCTATGTCTTAAACCTGTGTTTCCTCTATTTTAAAGGTATTTTACAAATTAATTTTTAGATAGATTTTTTTTTTCTTTCAACCTTTCTTGACATGGAAGAAATAGATCTTAGTTTGGTATTGCAGTTTGAAGAAATGTACTGTAAATTGTGTCGGCAATATTTTATCTTCCAAGAGAATGTAATTTTAGGTGAACCTAAGGAATGACAGCCAACCATTTAATTGGCATTGTGTGCAGGGCAGAATGTACACACTAAAGGTTACCTTGAGGTCTGCAGCTATAATTACCATTGACCAAAACAGTCTTTTCATTTAATCAGCCCCCTGAGAAATGATGTTGCAAGGTTAAAGGATTACCATTTTTCGAGAAAGATGTCAATAAGGAATGAAGACTGCTTACAATTTTACAGTCTGTCTTGTCTCTGCTGTGCTTGAAATCTGATAGAGTTGGACCCTTTAAGTATGAAAAAGAACTGTATTCCACACTCATTCCTACTAAAAAGATCCCCCCCCAACCACCAAAACCCCAACAACCCCGCCCCCCCAAAACCCCAAAGAATTTTCAAGGTGGGAAGAGAAGACATTCAAGAATCTTTTAAATAGCTTTAAGACTTGATCACATTCTAGTGAGTTTTTTTTTAAATGTAAACTTCTAAAGAACTGAAGTGGAAAAAAAATGCTGGAAGTGCAGGAGTATCCCTTGATGCAGAACTGGATATAGTGGCAGCTGAGATAATTTGAGGTGCTGAATTCACAGCTGTATAAATTTAGGAAGAGACAGGCCATGGCAACTTTTCTGTCCTTAACAAAGTCATCTTAGCTGTAAAATGTGCTTCCCTCCTTTCATGGGGGTTCACATTTGGTTACAATGAGAAAATTCTGAGGTGTTTACTAGATACTTTCTAGTGTTGAGATAAAGGGTTGATTGATAACTTGAGGCTAGGATACACAGGCTTGAGAAAATACATACCGTGACAAATGTGCTGTGCAGCCTGAGCATAGAAATACAGTTAAAATAATGTGCATAAAGACAGTTACTTCTAGCTTTGAATACAGGGCATTAGGAGGAAAAATGTTGGATATCCTTCCACCTTTATGTAACTGTATCCGTAGGCACTGTGCAAATGGGATCTCTGACAACTTTTTTTGTTAACAAACTGAAAACTTTTTAAGTGGCTTCTAGATAATTTTGTGACATGGCTTGATTCACATAAAATGGACACATCTAAACATCATCTAAAATGAGACTGCATCTCCTCCCTGCGGGTTTTTTGTTTTGTTTGTTTTCATACCTTGGGATAATGAGCATGATAGTTATCTGAAAGTGCAAAACAGAGCAAAGAGGAGGCACGTCAACACTGTGTGCTGAAAACCCTTCCTGCTCCTTCCAGGGAAGCTGCCTAGTCAGGATGCTGGAGCAGCAGAGTCATTTGTAGGCTCTGGTGTCCCCCTTGCAATGTTCAGATGCACGTCCCCCAGCAGGCAAGGGTCGTGCCATGCCATCATGTGAAAAGCACAGGACCACTGCTGCAATACTGCGCCCCTCTTCTTTTGCTGCTGGTCAGGAAACCTGCATCTGCCCTTTTGTTACTGCTGTCACACTTCCTTTCATGTCACCTCCTTCCATCTGCAAACAACGTGTGTGGTTTTGTCCACTTTCCGCAGCAGGATAATGTAGCAGCTAGATAGTATGAGGCAGGAGTTGGCTCTACTGTGACTTGTGCATGCAGCAGTTAGCCCCGTGAGGCCTCAGATTAGGGTAACAACTGCTGTCTTAGTGAAGACTGGATGCTTCACTGTGGATCTCCAGAATTAAAAGCACAGCCTCTGTGCAGATCTCAAGAGTTAAGTGCAGTAGCTGTCAGGCTCACATCCTAGTCACATGAAGGGGCAGTGCAGCTGAATGATGGGCTGTATTCCTGCAGGGCACACAACAATAGCACTGGCACCTAAGAGGCTGCTACAAGGGGCCGATGCAGGAAAGCACAAGTACTGCCAATTTATTTATCTGCAGTGTGGGAAAAGTGTGGTTCCTTGCACTTTCACCTCTGAGCGTTTATATGTAGGCCATACCCAATCTGTCTCTAGCTAATTTAGTTAGCATCTCAGTGATGACTTTCCTTTACCTCCGTTTGATTTTCAAATCAGCTGCAAGATTCAGGATGTGATAGGGAAGCATCTTAAATGTTCACAATGAGCTCAGCTTTCCAACTTTCAGCAAGCTAGAAATACGTATTTAAGACAAAACATGGAAGTCCTACAAATCATCAGTGAATGCCCGTGTTCTCTTTTTCAGGAAGTACGCTTTGCCTTACACATCCCTCTTAGTACAGAGTTCCCCAGCAGTCTTGCTGGACAGTTTGAAAGTGATTACCTTGGTAACGCCACTTCCCACGGCCAAAAAAGCTTCAGGCAGCTTGTCTTAGTATTGCCTTTGTGCTCAGTGCTCTTAACAATTACAGTATAGGTCCCTAATTATCCTGCTTCACAACAACTTTCCTTCACTCCTGCTGGAGTGCTTGAAAGGCTGAAGTAAGTAGAATAAAGCAAAGATTTACAACTCTGAAACTTGTTCAAAATCAAGTCCTGATGACAAACTAAAATGCATTACAAAAGAAAAATGTTTTGATTATCAGTTTGCTTCTGCTACATCCTCCTGTTTAACACTAGTGTAAACACACACGCACACACACTCTTCCTTTAAATCTCAGATGGGAATATGAGTATGATGCCAATTAAGAGTATAATGCTAGAACTACTAGACCCAAAAAGGGTGTGACTAAGTGGGAGCAAGACAAAGTGGTCATCTGATTTTGTTTTCTGAGTTCCTCTTGTGGTCTGGTTTTCAGGTGTTGAGCATCCAAAACTGTACAGGGGTCAAAGAAACTGTACCTACTTGATGTTTCTGAAAATCAGATGTTAGTTATTCTGCAGCATCCTATTCTAAATGCTGCTGTCTTGCCTGTGTCATGGCAATGAATGTCTTGCAGTGAGTCTGACAAATGTCCATTTGTCCCAGGATTATAAAGGTACAGTTCCATAAGGAAAGCTGCAAGGGTGAGGAGTTACAGAGTTTGTGATCTTTAGCTCAGAGGCAGCAGCAGGATGCAATATGCTCAGTGCTGTCTTGCCCTGTTTCAAGTGTTGTTATCAGACAGTTTCTTGGGTTTGAGACTGTTGTAATTGCTTTGCATTTGAATTCAAGGACTTGCTGCATTAATAGAAACAAACCAACCCCACACTGAAGTAGCTCTTGCAACTGAGGAAGATGCTTCTGCGTGTTATAGACCTTGATGTCCCCTCACATTTAAATGATTGTAGCAGAACACAGATTTGTGTTTTGGGATCTACTGGACATACTCCTTGTGGAGAGAAAGCAGGAACCTTTTGTTAGCGTGGGATTGTACTGTTTACATAGGTAATGTCTAGTATTATGACAAAAAAATCTGCTAGTATTTGTTAGAAAAAATCTTGCTTGTCTTTGCATTATTAGGAAGGCATATGTCTCTGCTAGAGAAGCAAAGTGACTATTAAATGCTTCTTTTGTTGTTGATGGAAATTCCATGTTCAATTGTGATATGTCAAGTATGAATGTAAAAGATCTGCCATTCCACAATAGCTGTCTACAATATATCCTGATGACAGTGAAGCCAAATTAATCTGCTGCATGTCGGTCAATATTTGCAATTGTTTAAAGAGTTTCCTTGATGGACATTCATATAAATAGTGGTTCATTGTCCCTTAAGTGGATGTCACCTCCTGAGAGACATAATCTCCCGGGGGGGAAAAACAATCATGGCAAACCTATCATCAGTCTATAGACTGAGGGACATTAATTTTCTTTTTGTTTCACTGTGAATACCTATTCCGTGTGCCTGACACTGATTTTTTTTCACTTTCTGTAATGTACGATTGCAATTGTCTAGTGTGTGCTATTTCTTAGCAGAGTTTGGGATGGTCACATTTCACACATCAAATCCTTAATACAAAGCAGAAAGAGATGTGTATATGGTTTGGGGTTGGTTTTTTTTGTGCACAATTGTTATTGGAAATTAACAATTCTCTTTTTTTTTTCCCGTGAAATACAAAATCAGATTTTAAAATCAAGACTGTACAGTTAAGATGGTAAGATACTAAACATTTCTGTGAAATTCAAGAACTTATGTGGACTTGGACTAATTCACAGTTGTAGTTCACAATTCAGATATGGTATGGAGGGGCCAACAGTATGTTTAGCTCATCCTTAGCAGCTTCCCTGTCTTCTCAGGTCTTCTGCCAAACCCTTCTATAAGTGCTGACAAGAGCCACCGTCTGTGCTCTTTCTCTTCTATAACCCAGGCATCTGTAAATCACTGGGCTGTTAAGTATTGAAACCTGCTTATATAGCACAGCAACAGGTGATATATTTTTGTTTGTGAGCATTTATTTAGGAAAGAACAATGTTTGGTTAACAGTGTCCCACTGTGCACTTCAGCAAATTTATCTTTACTCTGCTTTGTAGATTACTGATAGGTTTAACCCTATGCTTGTTGACTGCTGTGCTTCACATAAAGTAAGTAGTGGCTTCACATTCCTTAAATGTTCCTTTGAAAACTTATCCAAATAAATGTCCTTACTCCTCAATATCTCTGTGAGACAAAAAAGTTTTGCTTCTGGCTCTTTCAGTCTTCCATTTTTTAAATTAGTTGTGTTAGGAAACCTCTCAAAAGAACTTCCATCTACACAAGTGGATTTTATTTATAGAAGAGTGGAGTTGGTTCTCCTGCAGGAAGGATGTATTTCTTCTGTCAGAAACAAAGAAATAAGCAAATTAAAACAAGGAAAAGGTCTATTTTGGCTGTGCTTACTAATTAAAGAAGAATTAAAAGGTAAAAGATGGGGAGGGGAAGGGAGATCAGAGTTTGATTTGCTGTTTGGCTTCAGTTTGTAACTGGTTTTCTGGCTCATTGTTAGGAAATCCTCTTCCTGTGCCCCAAGTGTCACGAAAGAGCAAGGGGAGAAATCCTGGGGTCACAGATGTCTATGGAAATGGTATTAACTTCAGCCAGCAATGAGTGAGTGAGTTACAATGCTCAAGAGAGGGACTGACCTTCTGTTAGCCCAAAAACAGACAGAGAGGGAAGAACTGTTATGACAGTGCGATGCTTGAAAAAAAGTGTCCTGAAACGATCCTTTTTCTTTTGTGTTGTGAATGGTTCAAGCTTTAGGATAATGAATTGTGTCCTGACAAGCTTGCATGTCAGTCTGTGACACCAGTAACATCCAGCCCTAAGGCAGCTCGTCCTCAGCCTCACATAGTTGCCACACTGGGCTGCGGGCCCTCCTTGCCAGCTTTGAAGCACAGTACGTGGGCAAGGCTCTCAGGAAGCAGGACTTAGTTGTTATCTGTGCCTGCGTGACTCGCCGTATAACACATTATAGATTTGTGGGTCACTTCTTTCACTCTAGCTCGTCCTTCCCACTCAACCTCCAGAACTTCCAGATGCCTGAGGATTTCACAAATTGGCTGTGTGAGGGGAAAAATAAGTTGTTTGAACTCTCCTGTTGGTAGGAAATTTAGTTCAAAGGTGGGCGTTTTCTGTGCCAGAGAGGCAGGATATCTGTGTGATGCTTGGGTTTCTTTTGTAATGATTTTACAACATTTAATAACTGAACAGTCCTTTAAAAAAAAAAATTAAAATTAGAGTTAACAGTGGTTTCTTTGTGTATACATGTCTGTGTGTATGTGAGATTAGTTTTGTTTAAAGCTAGTCAGGAAACAGTTATTAAACAAAATTTAAAACAAAGCAAAACATGTTTGTGGCTTGATTATATACAGAAGCCTCTGGAGCACAGCAGAAAGTGGCAGAATAAATAGACAAAAATGAGACTGGATTGATAATTATAGCAGTATTTGAAAGAAGGGTGGTTTACAAATAAGTACTGTGTTGTACACACAGGACTAGGGTATTCTGTGGTTCACCCATGATATTTGTGCTTGGCCACATGGGACTGTCAGTATCTCAGTATAGGGAGCACTAAGGCCTCTCAGCATGCCTGCAAGTGGAGGATGTGCTATCCTGCATGACAGCTGAGGAACAGGAGAATGTAGCATATTCAAGGTTACCCAGGAAGTCCAACTGTTGAATTCCTGTGGCAAAAGCACTGGAATTAATCCCCTATTGCCATGCTGGTGGATTCCTCTATATGCCAACTCCAAGACAATTGATATATAGCAGAATAGCTTTGCAGATTTCCAGATGTTGGAGGGTGACATGGCACATTCAGAATGACCCCTGCAGAGGGTGTTTATTCCAGTTTACAGTAGCAGGTAGGACTAGAGGAGGAATTAGTCTGCAACGCACAGCCGTAAGACTCTCTGGAGTCAGGTTAATAGCTTCAGTCCCTGAATGCCCATTTCCTGAATCCACTCTCAGCTCATCTGCAAGAAATCTTGTTGCCACTGCAGCACTGAGGATTGTCCTGATTGGTGCTGCAGTTATTGACATCACTTTGCAGCTATACACAAAGACTCTGTGAGCCTCATTTCAGAAACCCCTCTTGTACAGCAGGTAAAATTTTTCGATTTTTAGAACAGTCACAGTTGAACAAAAGTCATATTAAAATGCTTTATAAACTACAACAGTAACTTACTTTTTCTCTTGCTATTACTGTTTTGTTGAACTCCCTATTAACAATGAGAAATTCACATTGCAACACGTTGGTGCATGACTCATCCTAGCATATGCTGTCTGTTGGGTTGTGGCCCTAGGTGAGGCAGAGAGGTGTCTCATAAGTGGCTTTTATCAAAAAATTTAACTCAAAAGTAATATTCCTACACTTCACCAATGCTTTTTTGCTTGTTTGTTCCATTTGCCCTCCACCTCTAATATTAAAGGAGATGCCACTGACAAATAATTTTGGGCAATACCCTGTTTCTGGTATTCCTTGGATGTCAGTAATACTTCTCTGCAGTGCAGCCTCAGGGACTGTCATATCCCCCACCCAGTGGCTTGCAAGGAATGCATTGGATAATGAAAAACTGCAGTGCACTGTGCTCAGAGAGCTAATGAGGTGCTTTGTTCTTCAGCATCACTACATGTTTCATCTACACCTTTCATATACAGAAGTGGATTTTTAACTTACATTATATGCATCTAAAAGGAACTGAATTTCTGATGCAAGTGTAGGTACTAATATCGTAACCATGATGATTTCATTATGCCCTCCAAACTTGGCATCAGATTGTCCTTGGGGGAAATGTACATTTTGAATGTAAGGTAGGAAATTACCAAAGGGAATTGAGGATGTCCTTCAGAAAGGATGTCAGAAAGATGCTGTGACTCGTTAGAAGGAACAAGGGTGTGATACATGCTCAGACATGACTTTATAAGCCTTTCCTTGACACTAAGCGCCTCTATTGAATGCTAAGGCTGAATTTCTACAAGGTGAATGTAATCATATGATAAATGTGCAGGAAATATAATTTCAATCTTGTCGTCTTTTGCTTGTTCTGTGTATTTAAAAAAAAAATCTCATTGTGCTGCTTAAAAAGTTGGTATTTTCAGACCACAGCTCTGGGTGGGAATGAATGGGAAAAATATGCATTTTGACTCTTAAGAAAATGTGTATCCTAATACTATTAAAGTGGCAGATCAGCTGTTGGAAAAGTTGAGCATTGCTGTCTCTGTAAAAGGATGTTGTTCTGAGTGCTATAAAATACACCAACTTGCTCAAGTTGTCTCTTCTATTGTATAGACTCTCACTGTATGTAAGAGTCATCACTGCTGTGTCTGATCATCCTGCAGCAGTAAATGAAGCGATACGGCTAATACCTGCCGTGTGCTCTTTCACTGTTCTTTTGCAGGGATAGAAGTGCATGTAGTGAAATGTTTTGTATGGTTATTTTTTTAACTGTGTATTTACAGGCTTGCACATGTTGCTGTCGACTTGTGCTGGGTCGTCAAGATCTAAGAAACAGTGTGGTTTGTGACATTTCACAATCCAGCTGATTCTTAACATAACTTTGTCTTCTGCCCAGCTCAGCCTATTGCACTGTGTTGCTTTTGCCAGAAGAGCAAAACTGTCTGCAGAGTTCCTGAGCTCTGGAGCAATGCCAGGTAGTAGTAGGTAGTGGCCCAATCTGAGGTTATTTTGGCAATGATCTACAACCCCAAATTAAAAAATCTCAACAATGTAAAACTTTCTTTGTTTGCATGTCTAACTGCAGCTCTGCTTCCCTCCAGATTGATACAAATTTCATGGATTTATTTATTTGCACTAGCATATGTCCTCATTGCACCATCCCTTCCCCATGTGAGTCACATGGTGGAAATGAAGCGTGCTGCCTGAAGTACAGATGCTCTGAAAAAAGAGTTGCTAGTTGTGTCTGCTACAACTGCAGGAAAAGTTTTAGTGTTTCTTCTTACCCCCTGCACTGTTCATTTCCTCCTTCTCCTCTGTTGTGCTGCCATAGACAGCTCTCTCTTACCAGAAAGTAACTTAAATGCAGTGTTAAGAACATGAGTAGTACCAGTGCTTGGACCTGAGTGAGAGATGGGATAAAGGATGGAGACTAGCGGGCCTTCTGCCCTCTGGTAAATCCCTGCACTGAAACTGAGCTGCAGAATTTATTAGATGCTTGGAAAATGTCTCTTCTGTTTGTTGCTGCCTGCCTGTATTATCAAGATCTGCTTTTGGAAATCAGTGCTAATGCTTTTGGAGCAGTATTTCAAGGTGATCTAGAATCCACATTTAGGCTATGATTTTGCTTCAGCTGTGTTGCAGATACATTAGTGCAGATTAAATAGAAGAAGATAAAAGGCAAGTTGATGCAATCATATTTGCAGAACAATAGAAGTGAGAGTGATCAAAGGCAAGCACATGGGCTGGGTCACTTTGCTGGAGTACTCCTGATACATAGCTCTCTTCACTTGAGCTGCTCTTAGCAGTTTTCCAGGCTCTTTGGAGCAGGAGTTGGAAGCATACCCAAGCAACGTGTTTCGCCATTATACGTTAATTTTTATTTACTGCTCAACAGCTGAGGACCAAAGAATACAGCCTGTTCTTTGATACATGGGTGACTTATTACACACCTCTTTAAAGTCCTTGCATCAGCAGGAGTTATGCTCCAGCCAGTCCTGAGGTCTGAGATATTGAGTGCCTCTTTGGTACATGACAGATCTTTAGAAGCTTTTGAAGCTACTAAAGCTGGAAGCACCATCAAACTTCCAAATTGCTTGTAGAGTGTATAATGGCCCATTAGAGAAAATAAGTTAGGGAATAACAGTGAAGTGTCCAAGACCTACAATTGCTCCTTGTTGAACAAATGGTGTTACACTGCAGCACCTCAGTTTTCCTCCCTGCAAAGGCAGCGTTCATTACCCTCATCTGCAGAATGCTTTGAGGCTGACAGCTGAAGGGGACTGTGGAAGTGTTAAGGTTAATTACTGTTTATCATGGTGTTACTGTTATGGCTACCACTGCTATAATCTGATGTAGGTTCATTTATATAATTAAATAATTCTATTCTCAACAGAGATTTGAGTTGCAGCTTAAATGTACTGGTATATTGAGACAATGTAGAAACTTCCTTGTGACTTGCTGTGGTGCAAACCCATTGCTGTCCTGTATTTTAGTGAGGATTACTTAGCGAAGCGATGCACTCTAAATCTCAATAACTGATCTGTTGTTTTTTTGAGGAGCATTGCCCTCTGAAAGTTTGGATGTACACATGGTTAGATGTTTTCATAACAGCTCAAATGAGTCTGGCTTAATGATGTGTTCCTATAGTCAAGACCAGACCAGCAGGTATAGAATAGACACTTGAAGGATGAAGTGCCAAATGTTACAACTCGAGAGAGAAGCTCAAGAGACACCTTGGGGCTAAGAAGGAACTCACTGTTTACTCAGAAGTTTCCTTACAGAAACTGTAGAAGTCAGTAGCTTTTGCAAGAAGGAAAGGATTGGTGGGCAAAGGTGAAATGGCACTGGTGAAAGCTGAACTGCTTGATTTATGGCAGCTACCTACAGCATGCTGAGCACCAAGGGCTGCTGAGGTGTCATGCTACTGGCATTAGCCAGGGAAAAGAGTGGATGGTCTGGTTTTGAGCCAGGCATCTTCTAGGTTTTCTAAATATGACCCACAATGCTGTCATCTTACTCTGTCCAGGGAGAGAGTTTGCTCCAGGAGAAATCTTGTATTGTTTTGACTAAAGACTCTAATGCCCAAAGAGAGAAGAATGACCCCTCTTCTCATCCAAGATGTATATTTTGTAGTAGATTGATTTTGTGACAGTTTGAGAGTGGGGGTTTTCCTTAACCTTGTTTTTTATTATTACTCTCCCTAGCTATTTTGTATGGTGTTTGGAGATGTTCATTAATCATGGTAATGTTGTTGTTTCAGATGGATTTGGTGAGGCATCCAGCGTGTTAGTGCCTGTGAGCTAGCTGCCTCCCACTCCAGCCAGCCACAGGATCACACCAGTCTGGCATAGGAATAAATAGCTTTACCTTCCCCCATCTTACAAATCTGCTGAGTGGGCCAGTCTTACTTCTTTCTTTCCTTGGCTTGCTTCCTTCCAGCTTTCACTCTGCTGTGCCTTTGAAATACACAAGAGATTGTATAATACTAGTTTTACAGAATGAAAAGAGAAGAGAAAGAGAAGTGAAATGACTTGTCCATGGTCAGGAAATAAGTAAGGCAAGAGACGGAAAACAAACTCTTTAATTCCTAGAGTCTGTCTGGTATAGCCAGCACAATCCCCACTCTGACAGCTCCTCTTTGTGCCTCTTACCATTTCTTTCCCACACACATTTGAAGAAAGTTTCAGGACTGCATGCTTCCTTCTGCACTGCTTGGTCTGTTTTCTCCTATAGTAACTGAACTGGTTTGAGATTCCCAGGTCCTTTTAGCTATAACTGCCTTTTTTTCTTTGTTTAGTTACAATTTAAAAAGCAGCCAAATTGTGTCAGAATGGTTACTTGTCCTGACTACTTCTGACTACCCTCAGCTGCTTTCTTGTGGAGGCTAATAGAGGTGCTTGAGAGCAAAGTCCAGTAATGCAATTTCCTTTCTCAGTAGATTTCATTCCCACTCTTAACCTGTTCCCCTCCTCAGTAGCAGTATCTGGGAAGCCACGCTTCCACTCTAAGATAAAAACACTTCAGAGATTACTTCCATAGCATTGGAAGATAACAAAAGAACTTTTGTTGCACAAGTTACCAAAGGTGTATTTAGCAAATATGCAAATATCCCTTTGCAAAAGAAACTCAATGTGGACAGAAGTGATGGGGGAGAAGGAGGAACAAGCCCTGAACTTAGTTGTCCCTGGGACTGTAGATGGCTTCTAGACTGATCACTGGCGGTGTTGAAGTGTTACTTGAAGGTGAACAAATAGTGCAATTTTTTGCCAATAATATCTGGAAAATTAACTGTATAAATTCTGTCAAAGTAGGTGTGGACTAGATTCACCAAATGCAGAGCTTCAGTCTGTGTATTCACTTGTTCCACAGTTGCATACATTTTGAATGTGGGGTGCCTGGCACATCCCTATCTCAAATGAAATGCTACAACATAACAATCAGGGCATGCAGCAGTTAAGAAGACTAACAAGCTGGAGTGCAGCTGTCATAACCTCAGAGCATGTCACTCTGAGCAGAAAATAGGTACCTAAAGCTATGAAGTGCCTGATCAACCCTGGGTCTGTGCTGATGCACAAGTGGGACTCTGAATGGTGCAGTGCAGCATTTTCCAGCCACCCTTTTTGGCAGTTTCTAGTCATCTGAACTTGTTCGTGAGTTTATACACTTGGATGTCGGCTACACAATGGGGTAATACACTGTTTTTATGAATATTTTTTTTTCTAATTTTTTACTCAGTTAAATGTTCTCCTCTGCTTCAGAGTGTACTTGTATGAATTTGTGTACCTTTTTAATGCATAAAAATGGATTAGTAGTTAAATGTTTTCCTTCCATGCCAGTCTACTATTTCACTTGTCTTCCTTAGTGGTTCTTGTTCTAAGGGCAGGAAAGGAAGGGATGAATTAAGTCTCCATTTTATGCTCAGTTGTTATCCAAAACCAGTTTTCTTTGTCTAATAGCTTCATGTTTTTCACTAGCAAGATCCCTCAATCATAATTTGATCTTTAGAGATGATTTCCAAGAACTGCTTTACAGGCAACTTTTGCGTGTCATTTAAGGGATTTCCCCATCAATCGTGACTGACATTCATAATCTGGGAAAGAAAAGTGTGCAACTGAAGAGCTCTCTTACACTTCTGTGGTATAAATGTGATGTCACTCATTGTTTCAGTGTTTATGGTGTGTTTTTGGCTTGTTTGGTGTTTTTTTAATCCTTTGCTGAAGTTTAGCAGAAGCAGTATAAACAAGGTTTCTAGGTAATGAAGTTAATTTCAGTGATTTACTGCAGTGATTGAGTGCTCTGTCATGTCTGACTGTACCACTCACTGATTTCCTTTCATTCCCAGATGTGAATTCTTATCATAGCCTTTGCCTCTTCCACCCGCTGCAATTAGCTCAGCTAAAGTAAAGATAAAGTTTCTAGAATCACCCATATTCTGTTTCATGATTGTTCTAAAGAAGAATCAGAGTCTCTTTCATTGCATGTTTGGGGCACCTCAAATAAATAGCAGGTCAAATTACTAATGTATTAGCTCTTTGTCTGCCATGGTATGCGCAGTTAGTCATGAAATATTCATGCAATTCAGAAAAAAGCTTGGGGGGGGGGCGGGGAAGGCAGCTCCTGAAATGAAACCACAGTATCACAAGGTCAATCAGCTTGCTGCTCTTAGATTTGAGTGCAGGTCAAGCCTTTCATCCTAGAAACTTTGCCCAAGAATTATTTACTTTCAGCTGTCAAGCTTGTTAAATGATTACCTAAGTCAATAGTGTGCATTTTCTTTATTTGCGGGAAGATTTTTATAAATTACCTTTTCCCCTAAAGGATTACATTTTTACAGTACATGGTTCTCTGTATGTAGGCTTTTCACAGAAGTCCTAATCCGGCTTCAAATTAAATCAATTGGCAACTCCTGTTGACTTCAGTCAGAACAGCATAGCGCCTGTTTGTCTTCGTGCATTTGAAGAAAGTCCATTCAGCAGTAGAAAGCACATTCAATGGCACATACTTATAAGATTACTGGGTTTAAAAGAATATGAAGTTGTATATGCGCATAAATACAAAACTAGATGTACTCTAGTTGGGGTTCCTACCCCATCTCCTCATCCAGCCCTGGAGAATGAACAAATGCGTGATAAAAAAGGAGATAATCTGAATTTTAAATATAAAGAAAAATAAGAACCTGTGTTAAACCTATGCTCATATTGTGTCATTATAATATCAGAGTACCTTCTTCTCTGTACTAGTACCATATACTTTTTTTCTGTTCTTGTGCTTCCTCATCCATGTGAAAAAATGTGTAAGGGAAGGTTTCAGTTTGAGGGTGTTTTTTCCTCTTTAAATACATGTATGTATTAGGGAAGGTGAGAAGAATCCAACTTGTGATCTGGAGCAAAAGGTGACAAGGTTGGCTCCAAGGTTGGTTGAAGGAAATTAATTTCATGGATTCAGGCTGATGCTTGTAGAAGCTTGCATCTTTTCCATTATGTCAGGTGAACAAAGTGTTGACTGTCATCTTTATTTCAGCACCTCATTTATTTTGATTAATCTGGTTCAAAGTTTTGGAAACTTTGCAGATTAACACCTGAGACCCTGATTTTATATTTATTGGACAGTATGTTGTACTCTGAGGATGCACGCTGCACTATCTTGTAGCACTTGCAAGTGTCTAAACACGTCTGGATTTTTGACACAGTCCAAGACAGGAATGACTCTAATTCAGGCTGGAGAGTCAGGCTAATCAGGAACATTGACTGAGGATACATAAAATTGTAGAGTCATAGGGATGTTGGCTGGAAAGGACATGTAGTCTAGCATCCCTCTCGAGGCAGAACAACTGCCATTGGGCCAGCTCTAGTTTTGTCTAGCTGCATCCTGAAAACCTCAAAGGATGATGATTTAACCTCTTCCAGGTTCTCCAGGGTGACCTCCTGCTGGAGATTTTTTTTTTCCTTCTGCAAATATCCAGCCTGAATCTCCCAAGTCTCAATTTCCAGTTGCAGTTTGTTGTCCCATGTTACACTATTTGTGTGTAGCTCCATCACCTTCATAACTGCCCTTGAAACAGCTGTAGGCTGCTGTGAGAACCTCCTATTGCCTCTAGCTATGCCTAGACTAAACATGTTAGAAAGGATAAAATATTTTGTAGGCAAATTTTACTGTAGTAGAAAATATATCCTGTGGCACATGCCACATACACACATCACCAGTAGCTGTTGAAGCTGATGAATCATGGTAGAATAGAATGGTGATCCATAAAACATGAAATTTCCACTGGCTGCCAGCCAGTGTTTTTCTTGAACAATTTAATGCTCCACCCTGTAGCAGGATACCCTGCCCAGCAGCAGGATCAGGAAGTGATACATGGATTTGTTTTTTGAGTAAGAGCCTTCACTGGCATGAAAAGAAAACGTGTCTAAATCCAACTGCCTTTGTGCATCCTCCAGCGGAACTGACACATTCCCATAACCTGTTCCTTTTTAGTTAATGGTATATGCAGTCCTTTGGTCTAACACGCTACCATTAGAGATGGAGGAGTCATGGGGAAATGGAGGGTCCAGCTACAGTGTGTTATTTCTAAAGAATTGTGCAGAGTTAAACACCTTCACATTACCCATTTTCAGATAGCACGTGCAGTGTTGTTGCTGTGATGTTTCTGGCAAAGTATAAAGTAATTCAATAGTTTCCAAGACTGGCTAAAAAAGATTTGCCGCATAACTTATATCAAATCACCAGACCAGTGGCAAATTTTTGCCCTACTGTAAATCCTAAAGAGGCAAATATGATGAAGATTTAGGTATTCTGAAGTGTTACATTTATCTCAAATTACTGCATTGTATTAAAATGCTAAAGCAAACCCATTTGCAGTATGTGCTGCTCTTAGGAAACTGATGCTGGTTGAAGAAATGTTTTCTGGGATATTTAGATACTGCTTTTTTCATGGGAGGGGAGTTGTTAATTTCTTGTGCCATCCCATTGACTCTGCCTTGCTGTAAAGCATTCATGATTTTGTAATATGGAAGTTAGGATTTTTAATGGGAAATACCCTTTTTGTTGCCAGGATGTGGAAAAAAATACATGGTACACTTTGAAAAGATGATTTCGTATGTAGTTATACAATCAGGATTTCCTTCAAGAAAAGGCAGGTTTAGGAGGTTGTAAAAGAGCCTGTTTTATATCTTTGTCGACTCATAAACTGAGGTGCCATTGACTTTAAAAGTGCTGTGCATGCTGTTTCTCTGCGCAGTCTTCTGCCATGACCGTGAAATGAAGATCAAGTGCTGTGCAGACCATTGAAGCCAAAATGCCAAATGCTGTTCTCAGTTGCACATGCTACTGGATAATGGCTGCATCAGTCCCTGCCGCTGGAAAGGTTGTGGGGACCTGCGCATGTGGGACCCTGTGATGCTCACCTCATTGCACTGTGGGATGCTTTCCCTGGGTGCTGCTGCTGGCACGTCGAGCCCCAGGCCCTTGCGTGCTCTGCTGCACAGGGCTGGATAGATCCCTGTAGTAAAAGATTGTAGATTGAAAAACTAATTATGCGGTTATGTCACACCGTGAGCTGTAAAACAAGGATTGTTTTGGATATTGTCTGACAAACATATCCTGCAAAGCTAAAATGAGGTGCAGCCTTCTTTCCTGTGCTAGCTTTTATTCCACCTATACAGGAGGTCCTCTCCACTTGTGTTTCAAGTTCTGTTTAAATCATTGGGAGATGCAGACTCCTAACTCCCGTCAGAGGCACTGGGAGAATTGCTTGTGTACCTGCATAGAAAATTTCTGCCTCATTACCATAAAGAAATAGAAACCCACCATGCATTGTCAGGGATTTGTGTGTTAATTATCACATTTCTCAGTTGAATCTGGTCCATGGTGACATACCTATAAGGAAGTATTAAACCTACAGATGAAGAGAGGAGCATAGCTGATTAATGATTGTCATGATTCTTCTCATTTATGGTTGGAATCTGGAAAGGGCACTAACTTGCACATTGGTAGAAAATTTATTTAATACTCCTATGTTTCCCTTCCTCCTCTTAGATGATTTTTCTTTGTGTGACTGATTTTTAAGGGGTGAGAATAATAAAATATTAAACTTGGGAATATAAAGGTCTATATTTAATGTTTCATGTTATTACAGAATATTTAGAAATTGGTCTTTGATCTGTTCTGTGTTGTTCCAAAGGTCACATCTAAAATCAAAGCTCTGCACTGGATGTGAGAGATATGAGTTCCTTTCCCAGCTTTTTCTACTGATCTGCAGATTTCTGATATTGCTGAGATCTTTCCAGTTTTGCCATCTCTAAAGTAGGAATAATGATACTGATTTCTTGGGTAAGGTGTTTTGATGATAATGAATGTAAAGAGTTACTAAGAGCTGGGGTTTTATTTTCAGAGAAATATTACATTCAAATGATTTTTCTTTGTCACTGAATTAGCATATTTTATTTGTAAATTTTGCAACTTTTTCTTCTCTAATGGAATAATTTTCACTGACAGTTTTCAAAAGGTATTTCATTTTAGTAATGAGAATACTTTTTTTTTTCAATGTGCTTCTGGTGGATTCTAGTCAGTACATGTTTTCCTGTGTTTATGTTTTTATTTAAGGAATAACAATGGACACAGCAGGTGTGGTGATTGATTCAGGTGATTGATTGACTAGTTAAGTGCTGGTGTCTGTAGGAGGAGTTAAGGCCATTTTTATAAAATTGCAAATGAAAGAAAATTATAAGGGGGTGGATTTTTGTTTAGTGATTGAGACAGCTTTTGCTGTGTATTGTTAGAAAATTAATTTCTTGCAGAGTAGCAATTAGATTTCTTGAATTATATTATCATTCTATTCAGTTTAATATTATAGTTGTCACTGTCATAATGAGCCTTCTGTATGCAGCTCTAATAACACCAAGCCTTGCTATTTCACACTGGGAACATAAAAGAAGTAAGTATCTACATCTGGATTTCCCTGCATGTCCAATAGTTTGCACAGTAAGTTTTCGGATCCAAATGATGGAACTGGCATCATCTCTAAATGGTAAAAGATGTCCTTTCTGCTGACCACCAGTGAGCAACACCAGCTCTCAGGAAGCACATTTTCATTTTTGCTGCTTTGTTTCTACTTAGAAATTCCCACGTCCACACTGACTCATACTGGGAAATATTGGTAGTTTTATGGTTCTCTGTGCTCAGATATGTTTGTGCACTGATGTTTAATTTTTTACTTAGATTGTACACAAAATATAAACCAATGTATTTCTTTAGCATGAAGACATATATTCAGAATAAGAAAAAAGGGTCATGAGACAGGGTATTACAAGGTAAATGATAGGGGAGGTTTAGCAAGTATCTAGTTAGTACTGTGCTACCTGTGCCTTCTCTTAAAAACATGTTTAACTACCTTTCATTTAGGGGAGGCCTCAGATTTGTTGGAGTCGGGAGTTTTGTAGCCTCACAGCCATGTCAAGCCAGTGAAGGGAAATAGGTCAGTTCCGAAGGAGCTAGAGGGAAAAGGAACTGGTGCGGGCAGGTTGCCCAAAGGTTTCATCTCCGGATGGAGCTGCGTGCTGCATCACACACGAGTTTCTAGGACGGCTGGGATCAGGGAGCTGAAACTACATTAGCAGGAATGGAAATGTTTTGGAAAGTGCTTTCCTAGAACAGAGCATGTCCAGTGCAGATGAAGAATGCCAGTGCCACTTGGAAAATTATGAAGAACAAGTCCATTTAATTTGACCTGTAGATAGGACCAACCCAAGTCCAGTATCATTCATAAATTGTAGATGAGTATACAAACTGACAGTAAAATGATCCCCAGTTCCATTCTCCAGACTTAAAAAAAAAAAAATTACAAAAAGTTTCCTGACAAATGTCAAAGCAAGTTTGTGGTCTTTTTGCAATGTAGTAGTTCGGCAGAAGGCCTTAAAAGAAATTTAAATGAAGGTACAGATGTACCCCGTGCAAATTAAGTTACAACACCTTCAGCAAGGTATGCATGTCCCCAGTCAGATTTAAAAGAGGTGCATCTAGAGAGGTGTGTGTTTGTGTGTTTATACTTATTTGTAAATAAAGCCATCCTTTAACTTGACGTGTTACTATTTCTGTCCACTTCGGTGGAACAACAGCATATTGTAGGATGTGCACGTTTAAGGATTTACAGAATCATAGAATCTTTTAGGTTGGAAAAGACCTTTAAGATCATCGAGTCCAACCGTCAACCCAACACCACCATGCGCACTAAACCATGTCCTGAAGTACCTCATCTACGCATTTTTTTGAATACCTCCAGGGATGGTGACTCCACCATTACTCTTGGCAGCCTGTTCCAATGCATGACAACCCTTTCAGTAAAGAAATTTTTACTAATATCCAATCTAAACCTCCCCTGGTGCAACTTGAGGCCACTTCCTCTCATCCTATCACTCGTTACTTGATAGAAGAGACCAGTACCCACCTCACTACAACCTCCTTTCAGGTAGTTGCAGAGAGCGATAAGGTCTCCCCTCAGCCTCCTTTTCTCCAGACTAAACAACCCCAGTTCCCTCAGCCACTCCTCATAAGACTAGTTTGGGTTTTTTTAGACTTTCTGAGCTGCTTCCCTTGAAATAAGCAAACGAGTCTCCTTGTTTATTTGTTTTTTGCCAATATGCCATGCTTGCTCAAGGTAGTCAGCAGTATCAGAGCATCTAAAACACTAGGCTCCTCACAATAGCTCACTTCCCAGCCAGCTCCAATTTAGGCAGGACTCTGGTGTGTTTCCTGTATGGCAGTGCCTGGTTATTTCCTTTTTGTGCTTATTAGGTCTTGCATGCTTAATGAAATTATACTCGTTAGAGACTCCAAAAAGCACACCAGTCTCTATCTGGTATTGTTTCAGATAATCCATGGAGTTTCTCCTTGCTTTGTAGCCAAACAAAATTGTGCCCATTTCTGCATGTCTGCAGTTGTGTACGGCCCAGCTGCCCCATGGGGCAGAAGCACCCAAAAGACTGCTATGTCCCCCCTCTGCAACAGGGGCTCTGCGGGGAAAACGGGCAAGGAGACCTGATGGATGAGGGGACTTTGCTGCCTGGCAAATGCCCAGGGGTCTCTCCTCCCTGTCTGTGTGGTGGGAAGTTGGAGGGGCACCTAAACCTCTGAAGGGGAGCCACGGCTGTGAGCCGAAGGGGCTGCAGACAGCCACTGGCATGTGCCGTGGCAGGCAAGGCTGGTCTCTCAGGGAGAGACACCTTTCCCCAGCCTGTGTCAGGGGTCCAGTGGTGCTTTGCAGACACCTGCTTCAGGCACCCACTTGCCCTCCACAAGCTTAGCTCACTTGGTTGCCTCCTCATGCACGAGCCAGACCACTGGTGCTTGGAGGTAAAGATGACGGATGGGTTCAGCTGTAGCATGAGGGATTTCAGGAAAATCAGGCACTTGGTTTGAGGCTTGGCTTGGACATTAAAAGTAACAGTGTTTGCGCTTGAGGAAATTGGCTTGTTGGCTTCAAAGTCAGCTACTTAGTCACATTACCTGCAAAATATTTTCTGTGTTTGTATGAAGAGCACGTGACTGCTTTGAAAGGGGGAAGTTGTGATATTTTTAATAGAGAGAGGGCTAGTGTATAAATAAAAGGAATAATTGAAAAGTCCATGGCTTCCCTGCCAAATCAAATCAGAGATTTTTTTTTTTTCCCCCAACCATTGTCTGAGAATTATTGGTAGATGTGCTTATGCCTGATAGAGGGACACTGTCCTCATGGACATGAGGACTGGTGACTGCAAATCAAAACATGAGCAAAATGTCTTTCCATAAGTGTAGTGCCGAAACAGTTCTCAAATCAAAGGGCCATTTTGTTAAACCAGCTAGTCTGGACTTAATGTTCCACAGTAACTCCTTGTTTAGCAGCAAATGTTTTTTATGGTAAAATCATTGCTTCATTCATGACTCCTAGGCTTATATGAACAAACCCTTTCCATTTCACCTACTTGCCTTGCAGCAAAATCACTTTGTTTTAGGCTTTTAAAATAAATGTGTGTTGGAATGAGTCTTTAATTAAATAATAAATAAGGATCTCTGTTGCTCAACTGTTAAATAAAGATCGAGCTCCACTTGGCTGCAAAAACTTTTCAGACATTGCTTAGCAAAACATACCTTATTTTTATAAAGGCATCTGGTATTTCTGGATACAACATTCTCTGCTCTTAACTGTGAGTTTCTTTCAGTGGTGTTTTTATTGTCTTTCAAGACTTGCTAAGCTGCCGCCTTGCCTTGATTTATGTGGGTAATGAAAACCAGTGGTTTGGAACAAGGCATAATCAGTCAGTTTTTCATGCATCCTATGACTAGCCGTTGTCTATCTTAACTTATTCCCATCATATATTTCTGAAGCAGTAAGTCTCCCCAAGGGACTCTTTTTGAGCAGGTGTTGCCTTTTCAATTTTATCCTTGTTGACAATTAATCCTTTTTCACAGTTCTTTCTATGGGTAACAATAGGGTACATGTTTCTCCCTCTAACAGTATTGTATATGCATATCCAAGGAAGGAAAAAGGACATACTTCAATTTTTAAATATGTTGTATGTTCTGCTTTAGCTCATTGTAAACAAGGAGTAATCTCTTAAATTCTGCTCCTTGCATGCAAAGAGCAACGAAACACAAAAGATTAAAATCGCTTATTCTGTCGGATGGTGCTTAGTGATATACCTTTGCAAGCAGAAGCATATTTCTTTTGGTAGTAAGACTGGAGTCTCTTTTTTCCTTTGATCTTCATAAAAAATTAAGAATGCAATGATGAATCAGTGTTGCATAAATGAAATTATATGTTGGTAAGTACGATTAAGCAAATTGTATTTCAATGCTTTTTCTACGTGCTTGTGAAAATTAGGCTCTAGCTTAAGTCCTTTTTAATTATTTTAGATGTTTATATAAGTCATATCTGGAAAGTATAGACGTCCCACAAGACTTGTGTGTTTTTTTTTTTTAGTTGCCTACACATGAAACATTGCCAACTCCTGGCATTTGGAGTGTGTGACTCGGGCTTTCAAATCACAAGGTTGGCTTAAAAACCTGTATGTTTTAAGAGGCATTTTTTTGGTCACAGCCCTCATAAAGCACCTCTTGAGAGATGTATACCAGATCAGTGTATTACTGGGTCTGTCCTATGCTTCTAGACTTCCCAAGGCTGCTCTTGCTCATTTTCCTATGTTTGAGGAGCAGCCTTTCAAAGGACTTTTCTGAATCCTGCTCCACTTCATCATTCCTTATGGGAGTGGATCTTCATGGCCTGGCTGCATGTTACAAGATCGCCCAACACTGTCCCCTTTGGCTCTGTGCCTCCTTGTGCCTTTCCTCTCTCGTAAGTCCTGCCTTACCGTGCAGCCCTCTGGGGATGCATTTTGGCTAAAGCACTTAGCATGGAGCTTGAAACATTTGCAAAATCTGTTTTCTCCAGTTATTACAAGAAACCATGATAGACAGAAGTACTCTCATGCAATTCTCTACTTCAGTATCCTTGGCATTCTTGAGCTTTCTCAGGGCTGAGGTCAGAGTCTGCTCCTGTGACTTGGATTCTTTTTTTTTCTGTGGGTACAATCTGAGTCATGAAGCAAGTCTGTGGACCTTACCTACTTTCTTGATTAAACTTCCTTTAAATTAGCCTATGAGACTAATAGACTAAACTTCATGTGATAGCCATGTGTCCAGCATGCTTATTAAATGGCTGAGATAGTTCATCAGTACGCTGTCTGTTTAACCAGCACTTACCTGGAATTTGCACCAGAAAACTAGACTGGTCCTGGATGTCAGTGGATTTACTAACAGATGATCTGTTTCAACTGACTGGCAAATCTTGGGGTACGCTTTTATAAACAGCTTCAGTTGGGCTCAAGCCTGTATCATGCCTTATGTATCATGCCTCTATACACATCTACTACTCCTGCATGCTGTGAGGTAGATATCACTTGCAGGTAAAGAAATAAGTGAATTTAAACAGCTGCTTAAAGGTACTGTAACTGGAGTTCACTTTTCTCACTTCTCACTGGAAGTGCACAGAAGCATTTACTTGGTACAGTGACAGAGAAGTAGTTTGGGAAGCTGATGGGCTGCCAGCTGAGCCCAGGGAGGCTGGACCGCACACGTTCAGTGTGCACCATTTAGCGTATTAGCAGGCATGTTGTGAGTTGTTGAGAAGGGAGGGCAGAATTGCTGAACAGTAAAGCTGCATCCCAGTGCTGTCTGGTACCAACTGGAGGAAGTTCTACTATTAACATGATATGTTACATGTTACTGGCTACAAAAGCATACTTAAAATGAGGTTAAAAATAAACCCATAGAAAATAAAAAGCATTAAGAACAATTTTAATGACCTTCCTAAAGACTTTGCTTTCTTCTATGGAATAATTCTTTCTTTCTTGGAACTTGCTGAAGTCCATGGTTTTGTTCTTGGGTTTTGGTGGTTGCTTTTTTTCTTTGGGTGAAAACTGCCTTCAAAATCTTTTCTTGTTTGCTTAAGTATTTTATCTTGAGAGTATTTACAAACTTATGATCAGCAAATTGCCAGGGTTTTCAATCAAGGACAAAACCTCCCACCAGCCAGCCTTTTCTGATAAAGAACTTTATCTGTACTTTAGCTTTCTCTTTTCCTGCTTAGATGACTCACTGCTCAGCTGAGTCATCTTCCAGCATGGCTGATTAACAAGCTTCGTCTCGCACAGGACTCTACCCCTAAATCTCTTCACCCTCCACTTGTTGGTTTAGCAGAGCCAGGACTTGCTTTGGATACAAACTTTCAATTTCTTTCTCTGAAATTGCATTTTGCACATGTTTTGTCAGTTAAAATCTCATTCAGAGTTAGAAGTCTATTTTAATGTTTACATGAACATAAAAAAGCTGGCATTTTTTCATAGCTGAAGCTGGAAACCAAGTTAAGTAGGAAGATAGCAACATACTTCCTCACCATTCCCATCTACTCTCCCCTCCAATTGCAGGAATAAAGGCATGGGTGGGGAGAGGCAAACAAAACCCAGAAATTATTGTCCTGGATCTGGTCCTCTAGGGGAGTGTCGCTGCTTTGTATTAGTTTTATTGAAAATGTAGTGTAATTAATTGATATTGTAGGGAAAAAGTCAGATTTCATCAATTGGTGGACTAGGACTTTATACAGTGCCTCAGTTAAGGCTACCTTCTTTGCCCTGCACCACTAACACTGTTAGTAAACTTTCAGTACCACACTGGGAAATTATATTCAACTAAACATGGGCCAAATAATTTGTTTGATGGTGACATTCAGCATACCCTTGAGATAAATAGCAGGATGTGCAGCACTTTGCTCACAGCAAAGTCTGTTTCACAAACCACAGAACAAGTTACTCCCATCTTTTCAGTAGCGACAAGTGATAAGTGGCCTTATTTTAAAATATTTAAGGATTTAACATCAAAGAACAGTTGAGAGAGTGATACATAGTGACCTAAATCTTTGAACTGAAGTTTGAACTTAAGTTCTTTTGAAACTTTTTCACACACCCCCTAACCCCCCCCCCCCCCTTTTTTTTTTTTTTTCTCTTCAAGGACTGGCAGGGGCAGAGGGAAAGCAGCACAACCTTGAGGACAATTTTATTAACAACTCAGTCAAACTTTGGAGGACTGTTCTTGCTGTTGTTGCTGTTTAGTTTTATTATCTAAGCACTCAGATAATTGAGAACTGTCACAAAGCTCAGATGTGGATCCAAACCCTCCCATAGTTTTAGACTAGTAAGATAGATACTGGACTGTCTGTGGTGCCCTTCTTAAGCTGAATATGTTACCTACTTCAGTTTTCTTCTACAAGCCACCTTGCAAGGCATTTCTTTCACTGGCCTCAGTGATTTAGGGAAGTAGGTGTTGTACTGAAAGGTTCTTAGCTTTAAAACTCAGCAAAAATGTTGTGAAAGAAAACATAAATACACGGCAGCAGTGCTGCCAAAGTATTGACATATGCAATACACCCAGATTGGGCTTCTCAGTCAATCTGTCTGGTATTTGTTTACCAGTTATGGACTTCATTTGTATTCTGCAACAAACACCTTCATTTCAATAGACTGCTGATGATCCAAGGCTGGCTGTTAACCTTGGGACAATCCATTGATAACTGTGAGAAAGGAAAACCCGTAGCTAGCTGAAAAGGAGAAGCTTGTTAACATACCAAGAAATGAGAGTTGGCTCTGAAAGCTGCATAGCTGAAATCTTCTAATGCAGGAGAGCAGTAGATTTTATTTTCATCAAGATTTATACCTCTGGGAAAAATACATTCTCTTGGGCCTGGCTTTTCTGGCTGGACTCTATTTCAGGATCATGACATTGCAAATGAGCATGAAGCATACACTGCTAGAGTGGTATAAAACAGCTTGTTATATAATAAGGATCAGGTGTATAATATTTTTTTCTTTACTGGACACAGAAGATACTACTAGTTATAAAAAATGAAGGTCCTCATTTCTTGAAATCAATGGTAAAAATCTTGCTGGACTTTCAGGGGGATTAAGATGTTGCCTCTTTTTTGAGAATATCCCCAAAGAAAGACCAGTGCTTGACTATCTCTCTCTTCCTCTTCTGATACTACGATCTGGCATGCATGTCATGGAAGATCAGCATGCAACTGAACCTCTTGTTGTTTCTCGCAGCAATGCAGCTTCCTTCCAACAAAGCTCTGGTCTTGGTTTGATGTCACTGTGATTTCTCACTAATGCTATGTGCCAACATACACAACAGGATAGAAAACCAATATTGTAACATGACAGGATGAATTTTCTGTGGGTTTGATACCACAGGGTCCCGTAGAGTCAGACAGCTTAGAAAAATGTACAATACCCTTAGTTTGAAACAGTTGAACAGAAATGTGTGCTTTCTGTTCCTCTGCTCCCCCAGAAATCCATCCATCTTTTGCTGCTTTAGACAGACTTCAACAGTTTTGTGCTCTACTTAAAAACAGCCATCTTTGGCCTTTTGCTATTTACGCTTCAGCTGTTTCAGGACATTGCCTTTACTTATGAGTTCTTCACTTAGCCTTCTTATTCACATAACTTTTCTTGTAGAGCTCCTTGTTTCTGGGTTTGTAACTTCAAGGCACATGTATGTGTGACAATGGCAAGTTGAATGTGATTTACTGATACCTTAATTTGCTTTGAAATATTTTGAAACAGTGTGTTGACAGTCTTGGCTATTGATGCCATTAATAGGATCACAGTTCTACATACAACTAATGTAATGATGTTGTATCTAGTAATTCTTCTATAGTTTCAGAAGGCAGAAAAATTGTTCTTCTCTATAGCTGTTGGGTGGGTTGTTTCGAGTTTTTCTTCAGTTTGCAGTATAACCTCCCACTGAAATGCTGGTGAACCTAAATCCTTTTGTAAAACAGAAGTTGACTTTCTATTTTAGAGTAACAGTCACACAGAGGTTTTTCAGTTGCTGGAAGTAGAGGATGGCTTAATTATTCATCAAGACAGTAATTTGTCACTCAAGATCCCGTGTTTCTTGGCATCTAAGAGAAAACATATAGAGCACATTAAAGGATATAACTTTATTTTTTTTCCCTCAACTAGGGCTGTGCGGAATTAAAACCAGATACTGGAAAGTCATAGAGAAAAAGATCTTGCCCTGATAAATGTTCACAAAGGGCAGTTACTAAGCTATGCTGGTTCCTGGGGTGCAAACACCTTTGCATGTGGCCTCATCCTTGGGAACTGCACGGGTCAGTGAACACTTGTCAGATGTCTTTTGCTGGTATCTCGGACGACCTCACAGTGGAAAACCCTGTTGTCAGTTAACAGTTCTGAGCCCGGGATGCTGCATGATTTCACGCTCTCAACTTGCTACTGAATCAGGTTGTACACAAAACATCCAACTAGACATTGATAAGCTGTGAGTAACTCCCCACAGTGCTGGATGTCACAGTGACTTTGGGGCTTGGCAGGGCTCCTGGCACCTGAGCCTCTCCATCTGGCTGCTCCTGAACACTTTGCATTGTTGTTTGTGGATCTGCCCACGAAGTGCCACAATAAAAGCCCCTTAGTGAGAATGGGTAATATTGGAATATGATCAAGCTAAGCCACAAAACCCAAGTGCACAAACACGTGTTATGAACAAAATAGATTCTAATGTCTCTAAAGTACCAAACCCTCTTTGGGCAACCACTCCTTTTTTAGTGCATGGATTTTTGATGTGATAAATCCTGACAGCTCTTGCAGAGCCATTATAGCCTAGTACAAAAACAAATGCTTTTATTACAAAGACTCATGGCACCAAAAGACTTGTGATGGCTTTCTATTAAATATGGTTGTGGCACATGTAGTTTAAAAATATGACATTTCCTTTGAAACTGCTCTAGTGCATATATACAAGCCACTGCCCTAAATGTGATTACTCAGTAAAGGTATTTTTTCCCCTTAGTAGTGTAGTCTGCGTTCTATGAAAATAATAGTTGGTACTTAGAGCCAGTCTTTTCGAAGTCTCTTTCAATTTTGAAACTTAAAGTATTGCAAGATGCTTTAGCATGCATTATACCTGTTTTACAGTTAAGAAAGCTGAGGTACAAACTGAATGATTTGTCTGAGATCATAGGATATGTCAGTGGTAAATCTAGGAGAAGAGTAATGGTGTTAAAACCTGTTGTTTCATCGCTTACTTAAAGCATGTTCTCCTGTGTTGCTGTGTCTAGAGGTTAAAGTGCAGAAAGTGCTTGTTCAGTTGAGAGATGCAGGAGTACAGAAGCAGCATTTAAAACTAATGTGTGTTTTCACTATTCTGTTTTGATTCTGTACTGATGTCAAGCCAAATTGGTTGGTTACTTTTGGGGGGGAAGGAAGCAGGGGGAATCTCGAGTAAAATGTTGTTGAGGTCAGTCAAAAGACACACAATTGAGGCTGTTTGGAAATAGGAAAACAGAAAAGTTGAAACAACTAATCCTTTTGTGTGGCATTGCAAATAGAGCCCTCGTGAGCTGAGAAAGGATTGTGGAGTGGGGGAAGGGAGGAGAGCAGTGTTTCACAAAGCAGCTAGTACAGCAGTGTTTCAGCAGAAGATGATTTTGGGGAGTAGCTGCTTGATAAAGTGCTGTTTCACTAGCACCATGAAACAGAACACCTGCAAACTAGGCGTTCCTATCTGTGTTGTCTCTGCTCCATTTGCAGACCACTGTTGCTGTCTGTCCTACATGCCAGCTGCCTTCAGTGAAGCGCTTGGCAGGGAATATGTTCATTAGAAAGAATCAATCTCCTGCAGTAATCAAAATGGTTTGATCGCCGCTGCCCCCTCCCCCCCTTTTTTGAGATCTTTTGCTTGCTTGTAAATGTAGGTCACTGGTTTTGGCAAACTTGGACACGTTTTTTGTAACTTAAAAAATCTGCGCAGCTTGCTCACCAGGCTGCACCGAGTTCGCTTGAGTGCATGAAGGAATCAGAGGGTCCAGCAGACCTGAGGAGGGGCAGGAGGGAGTCTCATGGTGTGGCAAACCGGAGGGCAGCAGGGATGGCGTTCCAGCTGGCCTGCTGCTGCTGCTGAAGGCCACTTAGAGCAGCTGAAATGCTGTTCTGTGCTTTTCTGCTTGTGTCAAGAAATTGAGACATTTCTATTGTGTTTTACATACCTGACAGTTTGTGTGCTCAGCATTGAGTGCTGCTGTGTTAGTGCTACATTCAGATACACAGGTTTACAGCAATACATCTCCTTGTGTATGTATGCACTTGATGCTGACTTTATGCCTGATAAGCGCTATGCATGAGAATGGGAGCTGTCGCTGCTGAATTTCCTGGTCTTTGTGTAATTAAATTATTGTCCATGATATTGTATTAGCTGTGGCAGGCAGGCAGGCATAGCCTTGAATGCATAAGGATCTCTGGTCAGGTCACTGCATACTGTTGAGTGTGAGTCTCCAGGCTACCTATGCCATCAGGATGTAGGTTTTTCTGGAGGTACAGTAAAGAAATGGGATTAGTAGGTTGGGATCATGCCACTAAGCTGGTGCTGAAAAGGCCACTTGTTGGTTTTCCTCCATCCCAAAAGGGTTACACTTTTCTAATTTAAATCTTTTCTAATTTAAAATTAATTACTTGTCTAGATTATTTTCCATCTTTTACATCAGACTTCAGCAAAAGAATACCATGGGGTTTTTTCTGTTAGAAGAGTGGTTTCATGCTCACACCACAAGAATGGGATACAAGTAGAGATGGGTAGGCATGCGCTGCCTATGGCATGTTACACTACAGCTTTTCAGGAGCTCCGCTATCACCCTGGGGGGTTGTTTAGCAGTAGCTGTGTCAGCTGCTGGTTTAGATGTACTTGTAAACCCAGGACTATTCCAGCAGAGTTTGCATAATTCTTGTAAAGCTCCAGAAGGCATGTTTTTGGGATATTAACTGGCAGGTAGCTTTTTACCAGAAACCATGACTACTAACTAGTAGCTTTGTGATACAAATTCAGAAAATACCTCCTTCCAAAAGACTTCTTGAAAGCTCATCCAAAAGATTGTGTGTTGCAGAAGAGTTTTATTACCCATTCCAAGATTATCAAACATGTTGGGCTCCAGGAAGTAATTTCTGTTCTTTACTTCAACTGCACTTTTAGCTATAATGTTCTTTTAGGGTCTGGTGGGTTTCTGCTTTACAGAGCTTATGTAATGCGTGAGGGCACAGCCACAGTTGTGATAGCCTTTGGCTATTAAAAAACAAAATATACTTAGAACATTTGTTTGGCTTGCTTGTATGCTATATACAATAGCTTTCTCACTGTATGTAACCTGAAGGGGCTTTCCTGCATCATGCTGGCTACTGTTTTGATTTGGAAGGAATAGAAACACCAACATGCTTTCTAATTTCCTCTGCTCTGGTTTTGTTTAACATAATTAGCTCACTAAGCAGTAAAAGACAGTCAAGGTCATTAGCAGCAACTCCATTCTTTGTCTTGACATGTTAGCTACCCACTTTCCCTTCAAACTTCTCCTTAAAAATCCAGTTCATTTTTAAAGTTTAGCAACTATAGGAACACATTCAAATTTGTGTTTCTCTTCCTGGTTTCTGCACTGTGCTCCTTTTCAGTCCAGAGGGTCTGGGAACTACTTCTGTGCAAGATATTATTCTCTTGGAGATCCATGATACTGTTCCTTGTGTGTAGAAAGGAAAATACAGGGTAGGTTTTTAAAAGAGCTCAGATGAATGGGAGCAATTGGCTCCAACTTCTAGAGCCTCATTGAATGAGGTGAAGGAATAATTAGGTAATGGCAATATATGAGAAACACCTGGAAATGAACACCTGTGTGATTTGACCCTCTGTTGTGTCAAACAGAATTTGTCAAACAAGGGTGAGATTAGTTCATAATTTATATGTAAGTAAGCACCACTGGGCCCAGTCTTGGCTCCCTGGCAATTTGATCATGGGACTAAGCAGGTTTTCTCTACCTGATTTCCCTCGCTGATCCCTGCAACTGCACCCAACTTTTGGGGGAAAGGATTTTGTTTCCAAGCAGTTTTGTCTTTCTGCATATACTTTTCATTGCTTTTCCTTTCACAAGCAAAAAGTTCCTGAAAGATTAGAGAAAAAGTACCAGTTAGGGCTTGTCAAATACCTCTTCCATTCTGTCAGATGTTTTATGAACTGAGCTATCTACGTAACTGAATTAATTTTCATTCTAAACACAGCAGTTGTATTTATCTGGGAAATACTGTGGTTAAAAATGACTCATGTATACCTTACAGAACTATTCCACAATAAACATTTATTTTGCGTATAAGATAAATCCTAAAGGCAAAGTTTTTCAGCTCCACTTCAGTGTCTGGCTAGAATTTCAGACAGATTGTCTATTTCAAAATCAAAGCAAACCATTTGAGGCCTCTACATTTTTAGAATACTTCTTTCTTGATAACAAGCACCTTGTAATGGAGTCTCTGGACTCTTCAACATTGTCTGTTCTGTGTAAGGTAGAAATTAACACCTCAAAGTCGATTTCTTTCTTTTCTTTTTTCAAACCAAATAATAGTAGAAACATTTGCATCTTTGATCTATATTACAAACATTTTCTGAAGAATGCCATATTTATGTTATTAAACTGAGAAGTTCCTTGGCACTGTATATTAGGGGACAAATTGATGTATTATATGCCTTTTCTTATTATTGTTAAGGAACTCTGCATAGTGCTGTCTGTATGCTGTAAATGAAAGAATGCCTCCTTGTTTCTTTGATAGCACTTAAGTGCAAGTACACTACGCAATTCCTCAGAAAAAAGAGATATATTAAAAAAGCCAGTCTGAGTTGGAAGCTTGGGGTGTGGTGTTTTTTGAAACTGATTAAAATTGATGCATAACAGTATTACAGTTGTCACAAGTAAGGTCTGAACCCGGCTGTCTTGCTTCGTTACTCACCTCTGATAGAGAAGTCCAGAGTACCCATAGCTATGTATTTATGGATGTCTTTTTTATTTTACAGGCTAAGGCTTTTATTCTATATTAGGTTTTATTCAGTATTATGAAAACATATATTCTCTTGTACTGAAAACTGGTGACTTGTTAATTTCCTGCTCTTATCTATACAAAACACTGATTTTACAAGTAATGGTCATTTTGTACATGTAGGAAACACAACTAGGCTCTTAGTAACTATCTTCTTACTTTCTTTTTCCTCATGACAAATATAGTGCAGATTTACAGCACTGTTTTACTGACTGATAAAAGCAAATGTTTTCCTAGGAATTGTATCTTTTCCTGTCCTTGCAGCTGCGCTCCTTGTTTAATCTCTTCTGACAAATTAAGGTAACACTTCAGCTTCATTAGACAAATGATATAATCTGCAAAGCTTCAGAGTTAGAGCCACATGCGACTGTGCTGAACTTCTGCAGTACCTTTCACCTAGAACAATGTCAAAGCTAGGATTTCTGCAAGAGTTTAACATGATGCTTAAGAAGGCTTTTCCAAAAACTGTGATGGGAATCTCCCTAGGAATTGCAATGTGAGTGAGGAAGAGGCAGGCTGGAAATAATATAAGTAGGTGTCTATACATATATACATATGCTTACTTAGCTAATGGTTAAACAAAGAAAATTGATGAGTGATTTAGAAAGAAAGCATATAGATGTAATTTGCTGTTGACATTAAGGCATAAATGCAGAAATAGTGACAGTGTAATAGAAATCTGAAGGTCCTTTGACCATGTTTCCTTTAGTCTTTTAAAGTTGCCTCCTTGTCTTGCAAAAGCTGAGAGGAGCACTGCTGTTGTGAAGGAACTGCTAATGAAGCTGAAGGAAGGTATTGCATGGTGAGAGGAGAGGGCTGTTCTCTACCCTTGGCGTGGGCAGCGTCTGGTTGATCTCCGCAGAGCTGCCTTAAGCACTAGAAGCGCAGCCCTTCCTTCTGCAGATCTAGTCGAGATGTCGGTGAATCTTTTGCAAAGAAAAGATAGGAGTGACTGACTGTTCACCTCTTCCTAACGCATATTGTGTGCAGCAACTGATGTGAGCTCCTAGCCCGTAACATGGACTCTTGCAATGCCTTCTTGCTATTACAGTTAATTTTTCCCTGTGAGTTATGTAGGGAGATGTAACTGATTTTTTTCCCGCTGTCATACATCTTTTTTTATTGGAACAGTTTTCATGTTTTAACTTTTTCCATCAAAAAAGAAATACTTTACTGGAGCATCTGGATAAAACGGCTTTTCAGACTCCCCAGACATCCTCTAATTTTATTCCAGTAGCAGCAAGAGGAAGTATTCTCTTTTTCTTCACAGATTTGCAGAATGCAGGTATCAGGCAGATATATGATAATGAGTTTCAGTAGTCTGACTCCAACACTGCTGATAGTTTGGTACAATTAAGTCAGGTCTAATCTTAAAATAGGCCTAAATCCTGAATAAATACAGCATTAAGGTTGCAATGAGTAATTCCTGCTTTTCAAAAACAGTAATTCAATGTACAAATATTAAAGGCAAACCACATGGGGGCCCAGTACATAAGATTTCTAATCTACTTAACAGGATCATTTTATATGGCTAGATTCAATTAAAAAGATAAATACATTCCGTTTTCTCAGTGGAGAACCTGTACATGCTTCATATTCAATCTAACTCATAGGATGTAATTTTAAGCATTCACTGTGGCAGTGATTTGAATTCTTTTTAACCCTCCCAAAAATGAATTTATTGCATTAATAAGGGCTCTGGAAGACCTGGCAAGTCTTGCTGAGGCAGTTTGGCATTTCTCTTTCTAGGTGTCTGCCCTCCTCTTTCTTTCCATTCCCTGGCAGGGCAGAAGGGAAATGTGTACTTATGTCTCCCTTCTCCAGTCCCCAGGCTGCTGCACTCGCTTAAACTGCCCATGAAGGGCTGGGAAGGTAGGGTTAGTGATGTCCTAGAAGCGCAGCTGCTGCAAGGCCCTCAAGAGCTCATCTGTCAATGTCCAGAAACTCATAGGGAATATTTGCTTGTAATGACCTGTCTCTAAGAAATGGCACTTTGGTTAGATTTGAGTAAAGGAGATGGTAAGATGATCCCCCAAATCTCTCATACAGAATTAGATTGTAGGTTATTTGTCTGATCTGGGTTGATGCTCTGCCCTAAACTGGAAACTTGTTTGCAACGTTTCCATATGATTACCCATTCAGCTATAATGTATGAGTAGAGTGAGACCATGCAAATAAGTCATCCAGGACTGCAAATACTAGGGCACTGAGGAACTACTGAACATGATGGTATTACTAGACTGTAGCTTTGTCTGGACTGTTTATTAGGGCTGGATCAAGTGATACTATATATTGCTAAAGCCAGAAGCTTGATTGAGAAAAATTTCATAAGAAGGTTGTAACTTATGCAAGAAACTAATTGTATACTCTGGTTTATTACCTTATTTTCTATCAGCATAGAAAAAACTGGCCAGAAAAGTTTGCTGTAAATCTCAGCTTCAATTTTGTGCATGGTTTATAAAGGTCATTGTGCCCAAGGCTCCTTATTTTCCACTTAATCAACTACCACTTCCATGGCCCAGTTGCATTTCAGCAAACATCCCTTCAGTGTAACGTGACACACCCAGTGAATTTGCACAATGTGTGCTTGAAGGAAGCCCTGATCTTTTTACATCTGAGGACAATGATTCAAGTGTTTAAAATTATCTGAATGTTCTGCATATCAATTCAGCATTGTTGTTATGCCTCGGTCTTTCTAAATGTGAAATTAGTAGATTTAGGACCCAGAGCTCCCCTGGAGTGTCCCCATAGATAGATTGTGGGTCACAATAACATGAGACAACCTAATTACCATAGCTATTGAAGGGAGTGAATGCACAGTAGGCACTGGATTATGAATGTTCAGTTCCAAGGAGTCCATTCCCTAAACGGTTGCTGCTGGGTCCTTCGCAGGCATGTAGGGGTTTTTTATCTGTTTAGTCGCAAATTTGTTCTACAACCATTGTGACAATATTATTACTTAAAAGTTATCTGCAAAGCTGTGAAAGATTCATCAGCAAATACAAAATGTATTTATGCAAATACCTAATTCTTTTTTTTTCTTTTTCATGCTGAGACTGGGGTGGGGGTGGGGGGGAAGCTGCTGATTCTAGTTTGGATTGTCATGTATGTGACTCCTGTGTCCCTTTTATATTTGTTCTTGTTTTTCCATATGGACACTGCATGTGTGGGGATGGTCCCAATCAGAAGCCCAGCAAAACTTGAGAAACTCAGATTTTAACTGCATAGCTGAAGATTTTTGTTCTGCTCTCTCTTTTTTTTTTTTTTTTTTTTTTAAGTAATGGTAGTAGCCACAACGCTGTCTCCATCGCTAAGAAAACTGAGATCCTACTTCAAGCTGGGGGACAAGCACCCTTCTGTCTTCAAAAAGGGTGCCAGGTTCAGTTAGAGAAATGGAGTTCAATATAGTTGCTCTCGAGAAATGTTGCTGTGTTCTGTGTTTGTGGTCTACACTACTGATTTCTAAAACTGGGCATATTACTCTCCCATGGTAACTGATTTTGCAGTGCTCATTTTTCTCTTTATTTTAAAATTTAAAAATTTAGAAACTCATGGACAGGTTCTGCATGGCAGTGCCCAGGTCAGCCAGTCCACATCCTTTCTTCAACACAGTCCAGGCTTTGCTCTTGTCATAACATGAGCTTGCATGTGAGCACTTAAATCTCAGCTTCAGAAGGATCAATTCAGCTTATGTCACCTGGGAAGGGGTTTAAGTGGAAGGAAAATAAAGCAGGTTTTTGTGTCACTGTATTGTGTGTGTATCACTAGAAAATCTTTTCCCATATAGATGATGCTCTAATGAGTTGAAGTGTAAGTAAGTCTCCATTCACCACCCCTCCCCCCGCCTTGCCCCTGTAGCTCCCAGGACTGAGCTGGGCAGGGCTGGTGGTAAACTCTTTATGAAAAACTTGATACCTTGAAAGCTTTCATCTTAAATTGGTTTGGTTGCAGAAGTGACTGAGACAAGGAGCTGGAAAACTCTAATTTTGTTTTGTTGTCTGCCACTTTGCCCCTTTCAAATACTATGCTGAAATAGTTACACAGGGGTTGGTGTAAGCACCTGCATTTTTTTGGGGTCACAAAATAGCAACAGGCCTGAAGGACTGAATTTGGTTCCAAATATCACAGTTCAGGGTTGTGCCTGGGTTCATTTCTACAGCAGGGCAAGGGCAGTCTACCTACAGGTACCAAATGGAAACTGTTGCCACTCTGTATTTAGTGCACAGTTTAGGAGCAGGACTTACACACAGAAGTTAAGTGAATTGGGAGTGTCACACTTCTGCTTGCTCCCCAAATACTTTTTATGGCAAAGCTTAGAGAATTTTCAAGGATGGCTTCCACCAACTCTAAAGGAATTGACCTAGGAAAAACATCTGTGGATTGAGTGTTTTGTTGTTTTTTTTTTTAATGATTTTGTTTTTAGAAAACCATGTCCTAGTAAATTAAAGAACCTACTCTTCAAGCTGTGAAAAGATTCTTTTCAGTGCTGTTTTTTAAAATAATCTGATTTATTAGTTATTAGTATTTGAACTGCTGGTATTAATCTTCATTTTGGTGAGGGGACAGTCTTCAGATTCATGATTTTGCTACAGTAAGAATTTATTTATTTAAGAATACCGTCCACAGGTATAGTATAGTAACACTGTAGAGATGGTATATCTTCAATATATACAGGTGCGTAAATATGCAGACAGATACAAAGTATGTTTTACAAAGTGCCTGAGTGTTTGGGCATCTAACTTTGATTTTAAGTTTAGCTTGTTTTCAGTGGTAATTAAGCTCTTTCCCTGTTTCAGTCCCAAAGAAAATCTTCACAGAACACATCTGCCTATTTAGACACAAAAGGATCCTTGAAAATACCATTTCTTCTAAGGATCCATCTTCACAAGGAAGTGGAGCTGTTGCCGATGGTATGTTTACTCATGTGTCTCCTTGAACTGATTTTTAAATGTAGCATCACAGGTTGTGGCAAGAGTACTAGAAATAGTTTTGTTCCATTAGAAAAAGTTTCCTATACAAACTACACTTCATGTTTCATGTGACAAAAATGCCACTCTCTCAAACTAGGTCTTAAAAAAAATCAAAAATATATCTTTCAAGGACTTCAAGGAGGATTTCTTTATTTCTGAGGCTGCTCAGCTACAGTAACTGCACCTGGTCTGTGAGGCTGGGAGGATATTGGGGGCAGGAAATGGAGTAGGAATATTTTCATCTTGAAGGCACATCTTTAGGTCCTGCCTGGGGCAGACAGTGGTGCCCCCATATGAGTGGGCAAGGGCCTGAGCTGGGTTTCCATGGGCTCTGCAAATTGCAATGAGATGGGCCACCCCCTGCTCAGCCCCAGCCCTTGGGACAAAGCTGTCATTATTTGATGGAGATTTAATGGCACATTATGAAATGAAAGTTGCAGAGGCCTGCATGGCTATAGTCTTTGCTTTCACTGTGTGTTAACCACGGGGTGAGTAATTGAATGCTCATCCATGTGTGATCGTCTGTGCTGCCACAAGCTCATTATCAGCATTAGCCTGCTGAAGTCACCCGAGTCTCTGTAATGGTGCTGTATGTGGCCACCGCAAGAAGTGCTGCAGTCTTTGTCCTTGTCCCAAGGCACCAGACAGCAATTCCTGGTAACTGTTGGAAAATCTCAATTTATAGAATTATTACAATTCCTTTCTGTGCTAAGTAAAGCTACGTGCTAGAATCCAGGCTCTACCAAGAAATTTGCATGCTTGCATGGCCAGGTGGCTGCCTGCTGGTCAGATGCTGTGGCTCTATTTTATTTTATTTTAGTATGAGGGATGGGTGCAGCTGGATAAGCATTGCATACAGTGAGACTGTAGAGAAAGAGCAGAGGAATAAAAAGCAGAATACTTCAGGTGAGATCTCAGGTCCACAGAAAGGTGGTGCCTGGGGGCTTCATGGTGTATCATGACATCAATAGGTACCTGGTTATTCCATTTCTGCTGCATTTTCTTCAGGGTTTTCCCTGAAGCTCTGAGGGCTATATATCTGCTTTGCCACATGGTACTAGCAAAGGTGTGTAAACAGGTGAGCACACCTAGTATCAACAGTGAAAACCAGTAGTGAGGACAAAATAAGGATGTGGTAAGGTGTAGAGCTTCCATGGGGAGAGGCAGCCTCTCCCACCTCTGTGAGGATAGGTTGTGCAGAAGGTGCCCTTGGGAGTTAAGAAAAACTTTCACTGATGTTTTCCATCATGTTCTTGATCTCTACAAAACCCAGTCATATCTGCTAACGCACCGCTCTGGGAGATCAGTATTTCTGAGGAGAGATCAACTGACCCGCTTCTCTGAGCAGTTTCTTGAATGCCCCCGTTGCATCACGCCTTGATACCATGTTGGAGATCCCACGACATGGTTCCTGCATCACAAGTTTCCTGCCAGTGGCATTGTGTCCTTGTGGCCCAAGCCACTTCTTAAAGAGCCTATTCGGCTCTCCTGGAAGGGCCTGTAAACATACACTGCTACGTGCAGTGCGGGGAGGAGGGAGTGACTTCACAGTTGGAATGTGATTTTGGAAATTCAAGACATGTCCCCTTCTGCTGCCCAGTAGAGTGCTGGCTGCTGAAAGTGGATTGATCAGCATCAAAGGTGAATAAGAGGATGGAGAAGACAGACCAACTTTTTTTACATCTTTACATGTTTATTTGGAGAGGAGGGGAAAACAAATGTTAGCAACTATTTTGGGCAGTTTTTCTGTGTAAATGACAAAGCATTTTGGTATGCAGGAAACAACTGCTTCCCTTCTAGAGTTTTTGGGCACTTGAAAGGAAACAAGGCAACTCCAAACGTCTAAAGAGTGAAACAATTACAAAGACTGATTATTCTCCCTGTAAAGCTTTTTAAGAGTTTCTCTTGTATCAGATGGAACGATGATTCTTCTACATCCCAGTAGTACCATTGTGTTTGGTTTGCAAGAGTGTACCTCCATGTGGCAGTGGACTGCACTGGAATTTTATAAAATTCTGATCTGCTAACAAGACATTATATGTGGAATATTACATGTAATTCAGCCCCCAAAATATCTAATAAGGTGGCAAAATAATAAAGAATATTTATTGCAGAGTTTCATGAGGAGACTTGAAACTCTGCTTATGATGCAGAAAATGGGGAAATGTCATCAGTTTTCAGAATGTTGTTTTTTCTGTTTTACAAACAATAGAGCCTTTTCCCCTAAATCTTTATTATGTTGAGGGGTTTGGTTATTTGTCTGTTGGCTTACAGGCACCTGTGCCTTAGCTGCATGTTTAGTGCATATTTAATATGGTTATGTGCATGTTCTTGCAGCCAGACTGCTGTGTCCATGCAAACCCTTCCTTACCTAAGAGGTGGTCTGTGCAAACTCTGGGAGGAGGTCTGTTGTCTTCTGCTTTGTAAGTCGACAGGTCAGGGACTTCTGTAATGCAGAAAGCGGGGTCAGCAAGTATCAGATATGAAGTTGTGTTTATTGAGTAGGACTGGAGGACAGACAGATGCAAAAACCTAAGGGGCGTGTTAGCGGGTAAGGTACTGCTGCAGAACTGCACTTCCCTTCATGTGTTACAGGATGGCTTGAACAGCAACAAAAGTCACTTTGTTAAATCCTCAGACTGCCTAATCCCACGTCTTGCTGTGGCCGTAACACTGAGCTTGCTAAATCAGCAGGAATTGTAAGCCTGGATGGGGGACCTCCAGCACTGGAATCAGGGGTTGGATGGACAGCCAGAAATACACCCATTCAGAGGCAGTTTGGGCTTTTAAAGAAGTCGAGCAGAGGCATTTGGTTTCACTCCTGTATTTATTAATAGCTGGCTGTGCAGCGCAGTTTGCCAGTGCATCCCAGGGCAGGCGGGGATTGCCTGCGTGCCTTTCCCATCTGTCAGTGCAGCAGCTGTGGGATCCCAGCTAGAGCGCCCAATTCCTACAGGTTCTGCCTCCCCAGCCGGCATAGCTAGGGGGGTCAGAGAGGAGCAGTTCCTCTGTTCAGAGGAGACTGCTGTCACCTCTTAGCCACAAGCAGGGCTCCCATCAGTGGGAAGGGGGAATTGAGAGATAGCAGCTCTTAAATGGCTTTGATTTTTCAGACGTCAAGGCTGCTCAGTCTTGTGTGCACTGCTCTCCTTTTCCCTCATGCCCTGCTCCCCGCCCCAACTTTGCAGACCGTGAAGTCGACCTCTGAACTGGTTCCTGTCCCACTGCCATCCTCCTGCCTCCCAGTACTCAGGGGTACATAGCAAACAGCCACAGTGCTGACAGCCCCTGAGGTGCCTCCCTCATGTCTTGTGCTAGGACTAGAGCAGAGCACCAGGTGTTTTGTTTTTCACATGCATTGCTCTCATTTGGGAGGAAAGGTGTGCACTGGGCACCCTGACCCAAAGGCACAGGGTCGGGAAGGCCAGCAATATGCTGCTGGTGGGTACGTGCTGATGGTGCTGGGGTGAGCGCTGAGAGAAATTTGGTGCTGCCTGAGGAGTACAGTTATCTAGGGGGCTTTTGTACCTGCAGCAATGCAGAGCTGGTCCCTGCTCTCCTGCATCCAGCGCACTCAGGGGCAAGAGGTGTTGAGCAGCTGCAGGAGGATCCCCAGCCTGTCTGCCGCCCCGGAGATGCACAGATAAGGAGGAAACTTTCAATTACACAAGTGAAAGAAGTGAAAAACTAGTAATTACAAAAGTGAGAGGGGAAAAGCAAGAGCTGGGGGTCCCCTTTAGGAAGGGGTGTTTGTGTGGGAGGATGCAGAGCAGCTGTGGGGAAGAGGTTTCTCATGTGAGACAGGGCATGGATTGGTCGAGGCTGTAAATAGGAGGGGTGGAAACACCTGAAAACCTTGTTGTCTTCTCAGTTTGGTATGAGAAAAGGACAGCATGGGAACCTCCCACTGCCTGCCATTAAGGGGTGATGGCTGTAAATGGATGCTGTCTAAGAAGTGTGGAGAGGAGGAGCAGCTCCATGTTATCTCCCTTCTCCACTGAGTGCTAACGGGTGTCATAACTTTGTTTTTCACCCATCCTGCTTAATGTATTTCACAGGTTGCACTCGCCAGCCAAGCCTGGAGAGTGTTCCTTTTTCAAGTATACGTATGCAGAGAAGGTCTGCGGTGGTCTATGCATGTTCATGGACTGGTGGGCTGTTGGTGTGTTTAACTTATATTTGTGATTTTCAGTGTTTTAAATATTAAGAGTCTAAGAATAAACAGAATGGAAATTAGCTCCAATGCATTAAAATTAGCTTCTGGAGGGGAAAAAAGATGTATAATTTAAACAAAATTTTGACTCAGCAAATACCTAAAACTTCCTGAGAAATCGCTGTGCTGTGACCAGGGAATCTGGGCCTGCCACTGGTATTTCTGAGATTAAAATACAGAGTAAAATTAAAATAAATATTCCAGACTTTCTCCATATGTCCTAAGGACAATTTTTAAAAGCCTTTTCATGCTGCTACTTGAGCCATTCAGTAACAAAGTCCCTGTGTACTGTTTTAGGAATGGTATAGTCCCACTTCTTTGCCAGAGATGATCTTTGTCAGATGCTTCCAGCCAAATTTTTTGTGTGCTCCATACCATTGTGCAGGCCAGATAAGAAATCATCCCATTCAACCTCATGAATTTCATGAAATAAGTCATGAGGAAAAAAAAAAAAAAAAAAAATCTGAAATGTTCTGTTGAAAACCATGAAAAGGGTTTTGGGTCTGGGATCATGGGTACCTCCTGGTATGTATTGCTGAGATCTGAGGGCTGTGACAAACTCCAATAAAGAATTTGAGTTTACTTTTCCTTACTTTACTAGCACAGAATCGTATGTTCTCAAACAATACTGTAGCATAACAACTTCTTGTTTAAACTGAAAATTATAGAGAAAGTGGTTTGAAAATTGTACCATATGGATTTCTTTTCAAAGTAAATCGTAGAGCTCTCCTCTTCAAATTGTGCTTTGGTGAAGTTTCCTTCAGGTTTGCTCTTCTCTACATTTCATTTACTTAGTTTCTTTTTAAATTAGGTCACTGAAATACCATATCCATCACAAGAGTACTGCACATTCTTCACACATTTTCATTCAAAACCTGCTACTATTTCTATAAAACAAATGGGGGTGAGCTCATAATAATACTGAAACAAGTCTTTCTTTCTATTAATTCTTCTCATGGATTATATGATGTGGCTTAGAAATGAGATGCATCATGACAGTTCGTTTTTCTGCTCTGCATATGAAATTCAAAGCTTATAAAAGTGCCTAAAAGCTAACCTCACAGAGTAGAAATATTGTAGAACTAGAGCTGTGTGTATCACCCTGAAAATGGGTCTTTGGTTTCATTCTTTTGTGTAGACTTGTCCAAGGTTAAATAGAAGATGAAAGCAATATTAGGCTATATGTAAAGATGGTAAAACTTGCCAAGTACCTGCAACTACCACCTAAAAAGCTGATTTATCAGAATAGTGAGGAGGAAAGGAGGACGAGATACAAAAGAAAACATATCATCCCAGAAAGAGCAGGACTGTGGGTGCAAAACTGTCTATGCATTTTAATATGGCCATAAGCAAAGCTCTGGTATGTCAAATACAATAGAAAGAATACTGCTGCTTGCTAGAAAACAAAGTGGGGTTTGTTCCTCTTTTGAGTAAGTTGTGTTTCTGTGTTTTATGATAGGGCATGTTATTTGGGGGAGGAAAAAATCTTTCCTGGCACGTTGCAGTCTCTTTTGCTGGAGGAAGGCTGGAGCAAGGGGCTGGCTTCTACCAAGCAGGTGACCCAGAAGCTTCTACCTGCTGTATCTCCTAGTTGAAATGTCCCAGGGTTTTTAGTTCCCTTCTAGTCTCTGTCTTATCAGCCCTGGTGACGGGCAGGTTATTATACAGTATTGGGGCTAGTGAGAGTGCTCCATGGATAGATTCATTGCTCTTGATCTAACCTAGATATCCCAGCACAACCCTGCAGTGGGCAGGAAAGACGTATTTGTGCAGGTAAATGTCTGCCATGGTTTGACATTGAAATACGCGAGTATCAGACTGAAATTGATCTGGTATGACTAAAATTTTATCATAACTTAATACTAGACTATTTTTTATTCTTATTGTTGCTAAATAATGATGGTCATACACAGATCTGAGCCCTACAGGCTAAAGCAATTTTGAATTAACATTTTGATTATTTCAGAACACTTGTATTTTTAAGAAGTTGTTAGGGTTTGTTAAGCAATGGTGTGACAGGTTGATCTTTCATGATGCATTTGAGAATGGATTCCAGGGGAGAAATCATGCTTTCATTGGAAAGCTTCAGTCTAAGGCTCAGTATTGGACTTCCTAACCTGTGAGGGAAAACTTCATATGATTTTAAACATTTTGTTTCAGAAATAACTTGTAAAATACTCCTGGGATTCTTGCATTTGGACAATTATAGCCTAAAAGGCAAAAATAGAAATGAACGCAAACTAAGAAATAGCAGGAGTTGCTCATGTGCAGGCTGATCACAGGCAATGGCTTTCAAGATAAGGCTTTCTGGCATGTTAGAAAAAGACAATGTATCGCTTCAAAAATCACCTCAGAGGAATAATTCACTATAACTGAATGATTCTCAGTTTGAATCAAAGGACTTAATTTCTTATTTCTATTGCTTATATAAAAGCTGAAATCATATTTAGCCCTAATTCACAGCAGTCAAAATAGTGTGCTACTTTATACTTTGCAATTCACTTTTATGACACTTGAAAACTTTGTTCTAGTTTCTGCCTTGCAGAATTATAAAAAGGTTTTATTTGTTATAGCTCTTGTTCTAGCTGCAAGTGAAATAATGGCCCTTAGACTAAGAGCAAGGATGAGATGTAATTTCTGAAAAGGTTCACAGTGGCATTTGGGGCATTCACCATATTTCTGCGTGTTCAGGATAGAAAAGTAAGGAAACAACAAACCAAAATCACTTACTTTTCACGGTAGAAGTTTTTTTTGTATAATGTATTACTTCCTAGCTTTGCCTTCCAAGTGCAAGATAGATACTTTTAAAAGCTCTTCAAATGCATTAATGTGACTTTCAAATGAAGTTGTGGAAACCAATAGACAATCATTCAGACACTATTCTAGAGAGTTCAGTTGACAAAAATGCAAAAATGTACTCCTATAAATCCAAAATCAGTCAGACAACAGAAGTCACTAGGGTCAAATTAGAGAGGCAGAAGGATGAATTGGGTTCTGATCAAGGATTTGTTCCATAGTGGATAAGTATAGGCAGCTGTTTTAATCCTAAAATAATGTGCCATCACTAACAGGTTAACATTTGAGGGGGTTTCATTGTAATACCTGTTTGGAATGATGGTCATTATGATATAATTTTACACTACATTTTCAGAGGCATAAGTGTCTGCAGGTGCAACCAGGCAGTGGAGAACCAGGGCCTCTTTCATCCCCGGGTGATAAGCATACATGGTTCCTGCACAATTCTGTTCTGAAAAGGAACCTACATAGTTCAAATATCAAAGGGCCAGTGCTCTGTTCTGTTCAGAGGGGGTCATTCTGAGCCTCACTTGTGTCTAAAGAATAATGATGGAAAATAAAGGCAAATGATGGAAAATCATAAAGGTAAATGATGGAAAATAAAGATAAACATACCTATGTGGGTGGGCAAGAGTGGCATAAACCGAAGTCCCAACGGAAAAGGCTTTAAAGCCCTAATTTCTGGTTTCCTGCTCATCACCCTGGCCACAGGCTGCATCCCACAGTTGCAGGGTGGCAGTTACAGAACAAGAACCACAAAAGGTGACAACAGAGTGGAAGTGTTGTGCTGGCGGGGGTGTCCATATGTGGTGACACCAAGCACCCACTTTGCATGGTTTTGCACCAGATGGTTGTGTTTTGGGAAAGAGCAGGGAGTGGGAAGGGAGATGCAGCTATATGTTTTCTGTGTTAACGTGCATGCCACTCAAAAGATATGATGGATGCTGGGCAGGAGTTGAGATTGTGTCCACATCATTCAGCATGTGAAACTATTTCTCCAAAAAGGGTGTTTTGGACTGTGTTATCCGGAAGTCAGTTGTCAGGCATCCATAGGCCTTGTTTGAGAGCTCTGCAGATCTCATTTTGAACATGTTTGTTTTAAATAAGAAAGTGAGTAAAATCCTATATTTAGCAGCTGACTAGGCCCTCCTTTTTCCATGTATTTATTCATATGCCTAATTATACTCCAATGATTACTTCCTCTACAATTATTGGAAGTACTCATGTAATAAAGTTAGCATATGTACATCTTCAGGAGTAGGGCTTAAATATCACTAAAGTGTTCATTTCTCTTCCCAACTGTTCCCTCATTATTCAAGCTAAATAATATGAATGAGTAGAAAAAACTAAATTAGTCAAGAAATGAAGCTTTATAACAGGAATCGCACCAGTTACTGCTTTATAGAGGAGGAAGAGGAAGGGGGGCGGGGAGGGGAGGAAGAGGAGGAGGGAAACTTAGCTGCTGATCCAAAAACCTACCACCATAGTGCTGTCACTGCCAATGTCTCAGTCTTTCCAAATGTGCCTTTTCTGATTTTAACAAATGCAAATCTTGAAACAGGTTTTAGAAAAACATGGTGGATGTATTTTCCCCTTAAAGAAAACAGATCTTATTTTTTTAGAAGTTCTAGAACTGCAGTTTTCAGCAAAATAAACCATTTGCAGCAACTAGTGCAAAAAAAAGATTTTTAAAGTACTTTCTGTTGCCTCTGTCCTAGCTCATCTTTCTTGTTATTCCTTAGAAACATATAAGCATCCTCTTTGTTGAGATCTGAAAAACCTGTTCTGCTTTTATTTCCACTAGTAGTTTGTGGAAAAATCTTCAGTTTTTTTAAAGTTAAAATCTACATTTCTGAGCCACAGGTTTTAAAATAAAGGGGCTTTTTATACCTTTAAACAATGAACTTCCATTCTGCATAATGTATTTTTGAGGCTATAAAGTTTGAAAGGGTCAAATATGCAGTGTGTGGAAAAGCAGTAAGTTGCAAGTAAGTGGAAATGTGCTGCTTAAAGTGAAGATTCATTCTGTTGGATGCACTTTCTGAATGTTACGGATAACGATGAAATGCTGTGTTGGATATTATGTATTAGAATGAGATTTATGTTGGCTAGATAACAACACAGTGCAACTTCAACGGTTAAGTGCTATCCTTTTTGGTGCAAGGGAAATACCTGCTGAGTCTCAGAAAAAGCAGAGAGCGCTACCTGTTTTATGCAGAGATTAACAATCTGTTCTTAGAACCCCCTTCTATTGTGGTGACAGAGGTTGATCCATTGGAAGGTTATTGCTCAGCCAAGAGTCTGCAGTCAACTACATAGTTTGTAAGTATGATAATATGGAACTGCCAAGAATTTTACAGCTATGAATGTGCGTTCATATAAATAACACCTGAGGGTATATCTCTCTAATGAAGGCATGTGGAGACAAGGCACACAAATATTTAGGTGTTGGCTTATTGTAGTCATGCAGCTTCTTTAACATGAGCCTCATGTCTTTTCATAAAATATTTTAGAAGTGCTTTTCTTCTGAGATGCTATGTGAATAACAAGTACACAGGGGTAGCCCATGTTCTCATCATGAAATAGGAGATGAGAAGACAGTAGCACTGAGCTATGAAAAACTATGGAGAATTTAGAAAATTGGTGTTGCTTGACAAATGACTCCTTTTTACTGATGTCATTGCTGGAAGATGAGCAGGGGCCCAAGGAAATTAAAGGGATTTTCATGGATTCCTGCTTTCTAAGAGGATTTTGAGGCTGCCAGTTGAATTGCAATGAGGCAGTTGCTACCAGCAGCCTGCTTCAAAAGAGTAGGTGCATTTGGCATTATTTATACTAGGGAGACTACAGCCTGGCTGTGAATTTGGAGGGTGAGGGGAGGAGGAGATATTTGTAACCCTGAAGGGCAGGCATGACTTCTGGGTTCATAATGCTTCTTCAGTTCCTGAAGTCACAACTTGATAAGGCTGGGGATAAGGAACAGATAGCAGCCTGCCATTCTTACGCTCTGATTTGGCAATTGCACATGTTGAAACAGCACATAAGTGTGTAATTATGAGCATGGAAGTAAAGATTCTGTGTGTGTGTGTTCATCCTGTTTGCTTAGTGCATCATCAGTTGATTCAGTATTTTCTTAATTGTGAGTTTTATATGTATTTACTGTTCTTGAGATTTGAAGGAGTGAATGCATGAAATTGCTGAGCTCCCCCAAAGTGAAGTTTTAACTGTAATTTATCATCATGGTACCAGAGGAATAAAGGGGAGCACGTTTGAGAACAGTTTGAAATAGGGTGCTTGGGAGAATTACAGAAACTAGGCTGACTTCTAAGCCAGGAACATGACAGGAATTGTAATGAGAACACTATTAGCGGATACATGGAAAATACGGAGTTTGCAAAGGGGCATCACACCTCTTGGAATTCTTTCAAGCAGGCAACGAGCCTGTAGATAAAAAGATGAGTCAGTTGTCACAACCTCCTTGGATTTTCAAGTTGCTTTGAGCCCTTGAGAACTTAAACTGGTATGCAATAAAGAGAAGATCCTTTTGTAGATTAAGAGCTGGCTGAAGGAAAGGAAGAAAATGGGAGGAACATGTATTTTTCACAGAGAGAGATCCCAGAGGGACGTATGGTTAAAGACCTAAGAAGAGATGTGAGTATTAGGGAGATAGTGTTTGCTGACTCTATAAAATTATTTTTTTGTCAAAACTAAAGCTGCCTCTAAAGAAAAGTCTTGGTATATAAATGACTGAGAAATAAAATAACAAGACTAAGGTCTGTACTGTACAAAGCAATATGCTTGAACTAAAAAATGGATTCTGAATTAATTTGTTCCATTCAGGATCTTGGTCTTCCTGTGGTAAATTTGTTGTCATCTCAGTGTTTAGTAGCAGTCAAAAAGGGAATTAGAAAATTAGGAATTACAAATGGGATACCATATGAAATAGAGTGTATAATGATGCTACTGCTGTTAAGTCCACGTCTTTGCTGCATCTTGAATGTTGTGTGGTGTTCTGACAATTCTGTCTCAAAAGGCATATAGTGAAATGATAAAAGTACAAAGAATGCCTGAAGTGTTTAGAAATGTATAATGATTTCTATTTGAGATATGAATTGGACAAGGAGTCTTCTGTGTGAAAACAGATGATCGAAGTGGGGTATGACAGAAGTTTATAAAATCATGAATAAGATGACTAAGGAATGTTCATTCACTTATGATCATATAATACAGTGGGTACACAGTGAAGTTACTGTGCAAGGGAGTTTGAAGCAGAAAGTCCATTTTCACACAGCGCACAATTTAATTGCAGTTCTTGTTTTCATATCTGCTGTAGAGGCTAATAACATAATTATAAATATAAATTAGATTATATACATAGAAACTGTCAATAAACACAGTGGTCTGAATGAACCCATGGACAGACTAAGTCCATAATCTGCAGGGTACCAGCAGGAAAGTGTAAGAGGAGGAGCACTCTCATACACTTTTTCAGGTGACTACTACTGACAACTGTTACACAGGATATTGGCCTGCTGAACTTTTTTTCTGAGTCAGTATGTCTGTAATTTCATAAAATTAAAATGATAATGTTATAATTGTTGGGAAAGGAGAGGAGTTGCAGTGGGTGAAACTCTGCCAGGGTCCTATTGAGACTTTTCCTCAGTATTGGTCTATTAAAAGTGAGTATTTGCTCTGTCCCTCCAATAAATCACAGCTCTAACTTTGAAATTCACAGACTGCAAGATTTGGAGAAGGCCAAGAGTCCACCTGTGAGTCCCTAAAACATCGCAGTGCCTCCTGCAGTTTCACCTCTGGAGCTGTGTTGCCAATGAAGCTATGTTGCTGTTAATGAGACCTTCCCAGCTGTGGCTACCTCTTGAACACCTCCACGCTGGGAAAATCCCTGCAGAGGCTGATTTGTGGTAAAGGTAATGCAGTCTCTCTCTTTTTGGGGTTAATCAAGAAACCTTCTCTTAGTTTCTTAACAGGCCATGCCCTCTCTTTCTCAATGGATCTTGATCTTTGGGATAAAAATAAAGAATGGTGCAACAGAGATTGCTAACATCTTCCCTCTCTTGTGAATTGATCGTGGAGGATGTGTGTGGGCATATGTTCTAGTCTTGATTTACTAATCACAGAAAAAATCATACTGCAGCTTTGCTGAAACTTGTCTTGCAAGATACTAAAAGCTGCTGTTGACTTACTAATAATAATGAAAAAAGAAAGAAAGATCTGGCTAGGTATTAACCTCATGCTAACCAGAGTAAAACATTCCTTGTACTATGAACAGAAAGTCTTGTGTTCTGTGATGCCAGAATAATAAAGAAGCTTGATACTTAGATTTTTAAATTTTTATTCTTTCCCTGACTCAGGGTGCCTTTAAAGTAAAAATTTACAGATGTATTATGAGCATTAGTGTGGGTCTATGCAAGGCCAAGGTGTACGCGTTTTGCAGGAATAAAGATTATTCAGATGGTCCCAAAAGGATGAGGAAGTGTTAGATAACGAAAAAATGTCAGGAAATGCGGCAAGAGCTGTGGCAGCCTTGTCAGAGCTGCTATTTCTCTGCAGAGCGCAGTCCCATACTGTCTGGGGCACATCAGCAACCTGCAGCTGACTGTGTTCCCATGCCCCTTAGGAAAATACACCTTTGGCCAGCAGAGCAAGGAAAAGCTTCTGAGGGATTCACAGAGGGCAGGTCTGTGGTAGAGTGGAGATACTTAACATACCTTCATGACCTACCTTGAAGTACTGGAATGCAGGCTCACAGTGGCATCTGTAAAGATAGATATATATTGCCATGGTTGGACTGTTTTTTAGGTACCCAAGTTATTTCAATACATTGTATGATGTTATTCACAAAAGATGAAAGATCTCAGGTACTTTACAAATCAAGTGTGTGTTACAATAACTCTACCAGTGGACTGTGGCACACAGCTTTCTTTTCTCCTTTGTACCTCAAACAGCAACAGACTACATGTAGATAGGGAGCAAGACACCCTAGCTGAAGGTAGCAGATCACTTTGTGATTATGTACATGCAACAAGAATTACAAAATAACAGAATTAATAGATTGAAACTGTGCAGCATTCTCTATCATAAACTTTAACAAAAAGGTGCTGTTCAAATTGAAGTAAATAAAAAACATGTCTTTTATTACAATGAAAACAGAATTGGAATAAGGGTATGCACCCAGCAATACTAAGCACGTACAAGAAATTTATCGACAAGAAGTAGAACTGCTGCTACGCAGTATGGCAATTTGATACTAATACTATATAACGCTATAGGACTATTATTTCAAATGTACTTCAAATTTTATTATCTACAATAGAGTATTTTTATGTTTCTACTTCACCACAATGCTTTGGCTTCTAGATAGGGTCAGTCTGTTACCTACACATCTAGGGAAGCCTTCTTAATTGACTTAAATATTAATTCCTGTGCTTTATCCATACTAGTGCTTCCACATGCAGGCTATGGTTAATGATTACACATATCTGCAAATTGACTAGCTCCTGTAATAGCTTCTTTTTCTGACACCAAACAGATTGTTGAGTCATGCAAACTTTCCCCATAAGACTGATACCCTGATTCTTCCCTCTCAAAGCAGCTGTTGTTTTGGGATCCTAAGGCTGAAATAAACTTGGTGGGCAGCCTCAGAACACGGGATCCGAAGGGCCTCCAGTCACTGCTGACAGGCACAGGCTTGTACCATGACCTGATCCCACTGCACGGTGATTGCCCTGCCATGTGCATTTGGTCACCAAGTGCTTGTAACATCTGTTGATTGTTGTTTATTGTCTGCAGAACACTCATCTGCTCAGATTTCTTTTCTAGCTGCTTCACACCTGGCAGATCTGGTAGGTGTATTTCCACAAATACAGACAAATCAGTTCCTTCTCCCAGCAATGGTCAGTTGGCTCCAGGGGTGACAGTAAAGGACTTGAAAACTGGCATGTTGAAGCTTGGAGTGTAACAGAAAGAACTTCTGGAGTCTTTAAATATTATGTGAAAATGAAGTGATGAAGTGGAACAGAAGGAATTTTTTGAGACTGAACACTTACTCCCTGATAAGTACAGCTGCAACCCACACTGTACTGAAAAAATTCCCAGAGACAGAGAGTCAGAAAGTGTCATGAGGGACATTAGTGCTTACCTACAATGAATGCTTTTTACTAACACAGCGTGTTACTCAAAGGATTGGGACTGTCAGCCAAATGTACATTTGTTCTGGTATCCCAGCGCAGCAGCTGATAGCTGGGCAGAAGTGAACTTAGGAATTTTCAGATTTAGGTGGGGCTTTTATAACAAGGCCAAGGAGGAACGAGAATCTGGAAAACAGATCTGACTGTGGGTTCTGCTGCAGCTTTCCTCTGTGATACTGGAGCACTCTCTTGCCCTTAAGTAGACCATCAATCTTTTCCACTTGGAAATGGAGATTATAATACTGCTGTACCTCACAAGGGAAGAATGAAAATGCTTTAAGATAGTCCTTTATGTTCTGCATGGAAAACACATCATTACTGTAGAATAACTGCATTTTATTTGATTAATGTTAAGAACAGATTGACAGTAAAATGGGTCAGTGTACCTTTATTTGTGCTCAAGAAGCAAATAATCATGCCTTGATCTAACTGCCAGTTAGGTTGCTGAATTGCTTAAAAGTGGACCTTGATCCTTGGAGATGCTGATTGACTTTAGAAAAAGTTGAGTAATAGGAACTGATGCATGCATTTCACTCAATGTGGTCAGAAATTCACAGAAGTTTACTTGCTCGTATGCTGGTAAACATACTATTTGTCTGGTATGTACTAAAAACACCCACCCACAATTAAAAGAAAGCAATATATGTGTGCCATGCAAGAAATGATAGGAAAGGTACAGCACTAGTGAAAACTGAGAACACCTCTTCCTGACTGTATCATCTTACCTTCCTCAGTTGTTCGTATTCCCAGATGTATGGAATGAGCTTGGATAGGTTTGGGGTGTTCTCTTTGAGACTGCTGGAGTGAGAGACAAGTAAATAAACAAGGCAGAGAACTCCCAGCACACCCACAAAAGGACTGTTAATTGCAGTTGAAGAAAATATACATAGTTGTTATAATGTGTATTTTAGAATAGTTCCTCATCACATAAAATAAGACTGGGCTTATTTAAATGTGAATACTATACAAAATTTCAAAACCTGATTTTTAGAACTCAGAAAGAAAATTTCTCCTGACAGAATTAATCTGGAGAGAATGACCAAGCAGGTCATGGTCTGAAAATAAACATTAGAGTAGTTACAGTGTATAGAAATGTGGAAATGTGTGCCATAAATCCTTTACCAATTTATGATGTTATTGGAATAATTATTTAAAACTCGATGCCTTAAATCTTGATTGCCTACAAGTCATTTTGCCTTTTCCTAGGAAGGGCACTTGAAATTTAGGTATATAAAAAGATGAGGAAAAAATAGTAAGAAAACTGAATACACAATGAATATAAAATTAAAAACTGCATTTGAAACCTTTCCAATACAATAGAAAAATTTGCACTTTCATAATTAATGAATGACCTTTCCTTCCTTGCCCCAGATATTAGTTGTTTGCAACAAATGAACAAAAGAACAAATCACTTGAAGTCAGTGAAGCCAACACAACAGCTTCCATAAAACTCTTTGCCAAACTGATTAGATTTGCAATTCACTCACTAAGCCTGCCTGGTCATGGCAGCATCATGCAATGAATCCTTTCATTGAATAAAACTGGAATTTCAGAGAAACTAATTTTTTTTTTGTATGAATACTTCTGTAGTGCTTGTTTAAACATGAAATTGTTCCTGATTAACTCATGTGTGAGCAGTCTTATTCTGGAAAAAAAAATAAATCTTCCTGTTAAGCTAAATGTAGTTGTTTAATAATTAAACAGAAGCAGTTAATTGGAAAATACTGCATATGCAGACAATCCTAAGTCATCTTCGTTTGGTGGATGCAAATGGTTAGTGGTTGGATAAAGAAGTGGTATTTTTAAAAATTCTTCCTTGGATAACAGACTTTCTTAATTTGTTGATTTTCTTAATTTCTTAATTTGTTGGACTAAATGAGAAAGTGAAAGTATCTGATAGTTTTTGCATGTAAAATAACAGTACAGGTAGATAGGCACAAAGGTAGAAGAATCTTTTGTTTCTGTATAATAACTCACGAGGCTCTAGAAACTAAAGGTTGCATTGCTCAGTAGGGAGCTTACGAGAACTACAGAGTGTCCTCAGTGTCCACATAACTGCTCTTCACATCCAGGCAAAGCAGGGAGAGAACAACCTGATTTTCATTCAGACAGTAACTCAAATCCTGAGTGGACTGGGCCTTTACAGACTTTACCTTTTTTTTACAGCCTTTGCATAATTAACACTTTCATCATTGTTAGTAAGCACATTAGCAAGTGAGACTTAATTTAACAAAAGATTGGATTTGTTCATTATGGATTGATTCAAAGGACTAAGATTAATTAAAACTGTAGATTGTCCAGAAAAGAAATATTTTTAAATGGTGATCCAAATGAAGTAAAAAAGATGACTGTGGTGCTCAGTTCTACCTTGTCCAATTTGTACTTCAGAAATCAGGACGTTAATCTAAAGAGAAAAGTGAATGCATTTGTTAAATTTATTTTTATTTAAAAAAGAAAAGAGAAAAAACTTCTATTAGGAAAGAAAAGGTAAAGAAAGTAGAGGAAGCATCTTTCTGAGGCTACTGGCTTTAGGCCTTAACCAGAGAAGCATCCTCTGCTGGCTTTGTTGGCAGTGGTCTGAAAGCCGTGTTTAAACATGTCTTGAACACAGGTCCTGTTGAATTAGTGGCAGACATGGTTTGTTTGGCACGTGTGAATGAGGTGGCTGTAGTACCAAAGTCGTAAAATTGTTATAGATAGTGACTATCAAAAAACTTAAATCTGTTTTTAAAAAAAAAAGGTCAGATTTCTTTGCACCGTTCTTGTCAATCACTGGAAACCTCTGTGCAAACTGAGTGGGCTTTAGCTCCTCCATGGAAGCCAAACAGCCAGCTGGCTGCCCTCACAGCTGGGTCTGATCCAGGACATGATGGGGGGAGCAGGTGTAACAAGTGTAGTAGTGACCAAGCAGCTGCTTCCACTAGTTCAGTGCAAGGGGAGCTGGGGGTCTCAGCTATGCTGTACTGTTACAGTAAGCTAGGTAGTGACCTAGAGACCAGATTCTTCAAGTGACTAATTCCTGGTCTTGTGCTTTTCAGACTCTGTCCCAGGGCCACGTCCTGTGTGTCCAGCACCCCGTGCAGCTCTTGGAGGTAAGTGCTATCAAGGTTGTGTGGAGTTGTGCTTTGGGTGATGGCCAAAGATTCTTTAGTGAGAGTCTGTGTGAGCTAGGAGAACAAAAGTGTTCTGTCCTAAACAATGATTATTTTTGGCTCTTGATAGAGTTAAAGTATGTCCCATGAAGGTTCATCTTGCTTCCTGAGTTCCTAGGGAGAATCTCCAGGGAGATCCTGTGAATATCTTGCTTGTAAGCCTTCTCTTTTCCTCCCTGGCTCTCTGCCAGCACCTACTCAAGAAATACCTTGCTTACTTTTTTAATGTCCTCTGCTAGCCTACAATGGTTGTAGCCCAGCAATGGTTGGCTGTTTTGGCCCAAACTGGCTGGAAGATGCACATATAGACAGACATTGAGGGAGAGTTGGCTAGAATTGCCTAAAAGTTTGCATCTGGTATCAGGTTATGTCTCTGCCCTGGTGAACAATGGTATAAAACAAGCAAGGTTTTACATGCAGGATAGTGTTGTAGATCAAGGAGCATGCATGGTATAGATGAGTCTGGGACGCAGGCAGTACTACAAGTTTCACCTGTGGTGATGCAAGAGATTTGGGGATATATATGTCTGGCTGAGAGAGCCACAAAATGGGGCTGCAAAGGGGCCTATGATGTGTATAATGATGTTTAAGCTTAGGCTGCCCTTACTGGGGGGGGAATCTTATATAGTGGTGTATGTAACTAGTGAATTAGAATACAGGCATACGTTCAAAATGGCCGCAGTTTTATGCCTTAGTTATCAGTAATTTTGAAGGAACATCCTTAATTCCTTCCACAGCAATCCAAACTATGGTGTTTAGTTCCCATTTGTCACCAGCATTTCTCTGATCTCTGCCTAGCTACACTCATAAAGTACCTCCAAGTATGTTTACAAAGATGTTTACTCTCCAAACAGTTCAGGCTGGTCATTCTGAAACTACTTAAGGAATGTACCTGACAGCTTGGGTGGAAAAATATTCTCTCTGTGTAAAAGACTTAAAGAACTGCTATATAACACTGGTCGCAGTGTTTGCCAAAATTCTGAGTCTGGACCGAAATATTTCTTTCAACTCTTATTTTTATTTGTGTAATACTTTGTATATTATATAGAAACATTAAGTTAAAGCCCTGACACTAAATGTTACAAACTCAGACTTAAAGACTTTAAACATGGAATATGTTTAATTCTAAGCAATTTGTTTACAGAGGTAAAATATTTCTACTTTGCAAGCCAGTAAAGAATGGCAGAGTTATGTCTGTAGTTGTTTTGGACATCAAAGAGAAAAATAAAAATTGTAAGAACATACTGACATCTTCATCTGGCACTGTAGTTAATCGGATTTAAATATAGCAACAAGTAAAAAGCTGCATCTTGGGAATCTTTCTGAAAAGATATTAGAGAGATTGAGATATTCGTCATTGTTATAAATGATATAAATATGATGAGTGTCAGTTCTGCATAATTCAGAATACCAAGTGTGTAAATATATCTATTTTAATGCTCTGGTTTCTAGACTGCTCAGAGCAAAACATTTTGTTTACATGGTGTTGAGCAGTTTGTCTCCCTTACCACTGTACGCACTTTTATCCCCTGTGCTGCTGTTTGCTAGTCCTAATGTCATTGTTAACTGAGAAGCAAGAACAGCCATAGAGGATATACTGGCAAAAATAGTCTGATAGCCTGGCTACATAAGAATTCAACTGTTTATTGCAGCTGTTGAGATGCATCTGTTCAATAAATGTAAACAACTTAGAGAACATGCGGTTCTAAAAATGATATGTGTATTGCGTTTAGGAGAAACCATCCAGAAGGTTGATCCAGGCTACTAACACTTAAAACTAGGTTATGTTTCTGAGCTGAAAAAACTCGTAGCTTTAGACCTTGCACAGTGAACAAACCTTTTTGACTTGTATCTTTTTTCATCTGGAATTACATCAATTATAAAATCAAGCCCTTTTTTTTTTTTTTTTTTTTTTATGAAATGGGAAGGGGATGTTTACGTATTTTGGCTTTTCAGGACCATTTGATGTGCTGCATTAAAGCTGCACATCTGAGTATCCGCAAGTTGTGTATTTCTTTGCGTAGTATGTTTTGTTCATATAAAAGTTCAGAAATGTAAAGCATTGTGTCTTGCCTTCCTTCTAGTGAAAGCCTAAAATGTCTTGCCAAGCTCTAGCTTTTCCATCCCACCTCTTCTATTTTCTAGAAATTATTTTTTTCCTTTGTAATTAACTACACGGTTGTATGGAGGAGGAGAGTATTGCTGGCAGTAAGGCTTGCTCAATATGTAGACACAGCAGGCAAACACCTTGTAGCCCTTTGGCCGAGTATCAACACACTGTTAATAAGCAGACAGCTTGAAAATTTGGCAATAGCAGAGCATTTGTTACAAAAAAGAGAGACACCTTTGATCTGGCCATTGCCTTTCTTAGAATCACTCCAGTATTATGTGTAGCAGAGTGCTCACGTTTAATTGGTCATCATACCTAATCTTGGTCCCCCTTTATACAGGGATGGTACAAAAGAGGAATTCCTGAAGTATGTGTTAGTTATCTATAACCCACAGCATGTTTGTTTTGGAGGAAGAGCAAAGGAAGGAAACTGACATTTTTTTAAAAAACTTTTTTTTTGCCTCTCCTCATCTAGAGCAAATGAAAATAGTACAAAATTATGAGAGACTATCTAAGGTAACCCTAAGTTGTTTGTGTGCAGTTCTGCTCCACCCTGTATATAGTCTATTTTTGTTGTTCCTACTGTGGTCACTCGAGACAGGTTTTAATAGAACTATGTCTTGGAATGCTCGTTACTGTATCTGGAGATGAGAAAACTCTGTCTCTCCTCAGCAACCTCTGTGGATAACAACAAACAGGTACAACGTGCCCAGGCAGCACTGGTTAGAGGGAGGGAGGGAGAGGGAGAAGTCGGATGAACCTAATGTGTCAGTATCATTCAGATGGCTCAGGATGAAAGTATTTCTGTGACTCCCTACACAAGTTGAGTACAAGCATTACTTAAAAAGTAACTATAGTTACTATAAGAGTATTGTAAGCATGCAAGTTGAAATGGTCCTGAAGGGAAAACTGCTAAGACTTTGGTACAGACCTCAACGCTATTTTAAAAGACTTGTTTTCAAATCTTTACTAATTACTGTGAAATACGTGGATTGTAGTAAGCCTACTTGTAATTAGTCTGAGACCCTTTCCCCTTATGGGTCCTTTAGTGAAACCATAGGGCGGTGTTTATGCCAGTACAGTTTTCTGCTGTGGCAGTGACTGTGAAGTGATTGAACACTGGATTAAGACTTTGAATGAGTTGGGCATGAAGAGTAAGCAGGGAAATCTATTAGCAATAAATATCTGGGAGTCTAATTTAACAAAATGTTTTGTTTCCACATTAGATGCACATTTCTGGTGTGTTTTCTCCTCTCTTTTGATCAAGGGTGTTTTGGACTTGTGCCAAAGACTTGTCTGTACATGGAGTTATCCTAGAATAATTACTCTGGAAAAAGTAGCCTGGATTAACTCCATGGGAGCAGAGTATTGTTCCAGAAGGAGTTATTTGGAGTATTGACATATTTGAGTGCTCTGTCTTGATTGCTCTTTTCTCACTTTCTCTGGAATCTCTTGTGTGAGAAGAGAAGCTTCTCTCTTCATATCCTGGATATCGGTAGAAAAGAAGAACAGAGTATTGTCATGCTGCTTGGCACTTGTGAGGTTTTAAAACCTTGCATCCGCTTCCCTAAACCAGAGCACTAAACAAAGACTCTGTTGGACCCAAACCTCTCTCTCTCTCTCTCTCTCGGGTGGATGAAGTGCATGAAGGCATGCTTGCAAATACCCTTCCGGAGTTACAGGTGAAAGCATGAGATAAAATGATCTGGGATCCAAAACCACGTATTGTTTTCAAACAATTAAAAGGTAGGGGTAAGAAATTCTCAGATCTATTCAGAGATAGGAGATGCCGGAGGAGGCTCATGTAGTCTTGAGTCTGTCTCCTCGTGTGCTGTCTGGAAAACAGAGATACATCTGCACTGATATTCCCCCCGCCCCGGCGTGGTGTTTGGGGAGCGAAGCCTGAACACAAGAAGCACCTGTGTACTGGGGTCACGCCGTCCTTAGCTCTGTACCGACCTTGCAGCATTTCAGCAAGGTGTTACGCGCGTGTTCAGTACTCGGACGTGCCGCCGAGCATCACCCAGACCCGCCGGCTCTCACGGCGCTCCCCGGCACGGCTTTATTTTCGGTTGTGAAGAGCAAAGACCCGCGCGGCTGGGGGCGCGGGGGGCGGTGTGTCCCCGCGGGCTTCGGGAGGCG
>NW_010972437.1:11928225-11980377 GCF_000737465.1 Haliaeetus leucocephalus | reverse complement strand
GGCGCCGGGAGGCTGGAGCCCGCGGCGGGCTCCCGGGGCTACCCGTGCCTGTCCGGGCTCTCGGGGTTGTTCTCCCTGTGCGTACCCGGCCTCGGGCAATGCAGGGGCTGCTGTTCAAGACGGAACCCGCCCGGGAGTGCGGGTGGGAGGTGGTGCAAGGAAGTCGGGAAAAATAAATCCATGTCGGCGGCATATGGGCGAAAGCTAGGAACTTTTGGGAGATTCAGAAAGCCAAGTAAGGCTCCTCCGCACATCTTCAGGATCCTTGCCTCTTCGTGACCGCATCTGAGCAGTGCCTGGCCCCGCCCTATCCAGCAGTACTGCATGGAGTGTGTCTGGTATAAGGTATTGTTATCAAATAAATGTTCCTTTCCTAAATATTTAGTTTTAATTCGAGGGACGACAAGCCCGTAATCTATATAGAGTTAATGGGATAAGAAAGCTGGAAAGAAATCATATCCTTCGTAAAGTTAGCTGGTAAACTTAAAAGTCCCGGGGGCCTGTTTTTCTCACGCTTGTGGTCTCTATGATTTCATAAAAATTACAGTGTGTAAAGGACTATAAATCACAAATACCCGCTTTCCATCTTCCATCTAGTAGACAAGATGAACTGTGGTATCCTGAAGAATGAAATACAAATCTTTGCGTGCCTTTTCAGAGGCCTTTATCTTAATTCTGGACGGGATTACTCTTGCGTTGGTCTCATTTTAGTTCTACTAAGAAAGCAGCGCCTGAAGCTTGTTAGTTTCCCCTTCTGTTGTCAGTACTGGTAGAATGAGTGTGTCAGAATATGCAGAGATAGAAAGCCAATTACTGAGAAGTCAGTAGAAACACAGAGCGGTCACAGTATTGAGCTAGTCTGTAGTGTTTGGCTGAAATGCTTCAGAGATTACTAGCATGAAAGTTCTGTATTGTATGTATAGTCAGTGCTTCCTCAGGCAATCCAAATCTGGGGACAGAGCTGAGCCAGATGCTATCTGCCTTGACATGGTTTTCTGAATCCAGGCTTTCATCAGGATCAAGGGTCTCTAACAGAGACAAAACCAGACTAGAGAAACTGTGTTTTATGGTGATGTGCACTTCTGAGTATGAAATGTCTTGGCCATTTTTAAAATCTATTCATAGTTCTAGCATAAAGAATTTGAGTGCTACCCTGGGTAGCTGCTGGGTAGTACTCTTGGAATGAAACCTTTTACATCATACAGGCGTGTTACAGTCACTTTGAGCATCGTTTTTCAGTCTGTAGGAGTAGTAATATGTGGCTGTAAGAGAATAAGATGTTAAACATGCTGAACTGTAGCTGTCTTTTATAGGGACAGAGGTGTGTTTAGCTCGCTTTGTGTAAGTTCTGTCTCATGAAATAGGTGGGAGTTTTGGTGGGGAAACTTGGAGTGAAGCCTCCTATGTTAGGGTGCATATTTATAGCAGATAAAAATGACCAACCTTGAACTAATACTGAATAATTTGTGTGGCCTGTTCCACGGAAACCATGTGCAGTTTCTAAATAGCTTGACTTTACAGGTGGAGCAAACAGTGTCTGCTGTCCAGATACTGGGTGGTGGTGGAAAATTATGGGAATGGAGGTTCATACTGAGGTCTCCTACTGAGAAACAAGTATGTCTAATGCTTGTATGCTGCCTGTTATCTGTAACAGCAGGAATTTTAGTAGCTTGTTCTCAGGGGTGCAATACCTCTGCATTCCCAACTGCATTTTGGCCTGTGTCTTGCCTCTACTGCAAAAGTGGTTTTATGTGCAGCTATTTCTTAGTCAGGTAGAAGTACTTATTTTACCCCTTCTTCTCACATGGATGCTAACTTCAAAGCTCAGTTACAGTTTGAGTGCGAACAGTGTTAAGTAGTTGCCAAAAATACACAAACTCCATTTCATCGTTGAAACTTAATTGAAAGTGACGCTTGGGTTCTCATCTGGCAGGGACTTCCATTCAAAAAAAATTGCTGACCCGAGCACCCCCTGCCCCTCCAATTTTACAAAATTAGAAACCAGTTGTAACAGACGTGCAAGATCAGTCAGTCAATCCTTGGAAAAACAAGCAAATGAGAGAAGGTGAAATACATGAATTCTATTCAAGGGCTGGTTTAGTCTGTGGCTTGGAGCAAAGCTTGGTAAAACAAACTAAATGGTGTGTAATTTTTCTCTTGCCTCACTTAAGCGGTCCTTAAGTGAAACGGTTCCCTCTTCCTCACACCAGATAATTCAGTATTAAGCATTATGAGAATCCTCTGCAAAGATGGGGGTGGAGAATGTCTAGGAAGCGTGACAAATAAAAGTACAGCTGAAATAGCCTTTGATTAAAAATGGTACTTGCTTTTTGATCACCTTTTTTCTTGGTCACAGGGTACTGTGGATTGCATATAAGCTTCGAAGTGCAATCTTTTCATTTATTAGTGTTAGCTACTAATGCCATGTTTGCCAATGAGGAATTACTTAACTCCCAACAGTACGGGTAAATGACTGTTCAACTGCTTTGACTCTAACCGAGTATAAGGCTATGGACTAGTAACAGGATTTCGTTTTTCTTCATGAATATTTTCAGGTGAGAAAAGGTGGAAAGTTTGTCAGTTGGAGAGAAGAAAAACTTTATTAATTCACAGTGACTGAAAGTGGACTGCTAATGACACGTGGGTGTGAAAGACAGCCGAATGCAATCTTAATGTGCATCAGGGGAGCATTAACGTTGGAGGTACCAAGGGCAGCCTGCCTGGATTTTTGTGTACAGTTCTGGTTCACTGTCAAGCACAGTGAATCAGGTAGCAGAAAAGGCTAATGGAGCTCCAAAGAGAGCTGAGCTTGTTGCCCCATATAAGATTGTTGTGTTTTTAATCTGTCAATATGATGAAAATGAGGGAGTTCTAGTTCTGCGAGGGGGTGGTGGCACAACAGCAGTGCGTTTTGTCTGCAAACTGGAAAAAGGTTTGTAACTCGGAGAGGCCTGAGACTCAGGGACAGCGAAGCTATAGGAGTAACGTGGTTAAAGTTTAAGTAGTCCCGTGATGGAGAATGCGAGTGTATCTAGCATCTATAAATGGGGACTACACTTGCTATGTATATATATTAGCTACTATATATTATAAATAGTTACTATTATAATAAATATATTATTACTAGTTACTCACTATATATATAGTGAGTGTAATCACATATGTGTAGTTTTATATATATAGAATATATATAAATGGTATGTATGTGTATATACTCCACGCGAGACATCCAGCAGGTCTTTCCAGTCCTTTTTGTTTGTAATTCACCATGATTTAAGCAAATATCTTGAATTAGAACACAAGCCCCAAGAACATCTAAATTTGCGTATAACTTTACTTGAAAGTAGTTCTGATATTATTTTCAGTAGAAGTATGGAGCTGAATTCATGTAGGCTTCTTACTGTTTAAGGCAGAAAAGGATGAGATCGTAGTAAGCAACATTAGAGGTGATCTCATCAGCTGAAAAGCTGTGTGGTTGAAAGCGTGGATAGGCACTTTGTGTCAAGGCTGCACTGACCATTAGCAGCCATAAAGTCCTAAAAATTGCAGTATCTTACTGAAATTTTTACTTGTGATAGGTTTTGCTGATACTGCATGTCTCTACTGTGAGCTGTTATATCGATACATAACAAAGTTGCCTTGGGTCAGCAGGGCTGCTGACATTGCTTTACTGCTGCAGTGCATCCTCAGTGGCATTTAGCCAGTACTTCTGTGTTGATTGAGGGCTTGTGCTCATAGACACTTTGCTCCAGCAACAAAAGAACTGGATTATGCCAGTCTGCAGTGGAAAATGACAATTTCTGCTTTCAGAGGTGGTGGTGTGTAATTCAAGCTTCAGGTGGACTGAATTAATAACAGTGCATATTTACATCTTCAGGATTTAAATGCTTTAATAGTGCTGTTCTTCAGTGCTTCTGTCAATTTTAAAAAAAGATTTATTATTAATTTTCCTTTTTTTAAAAAAAAAAAGACGACTGTGTCCTTACTGTCTCATTGCATTTAGTATTTTTTTTCTCTTGAGTGTCTCTCTGGTTTTGTCTATGCAAGCTATTCTTGGATAACCTGCTTAGCATGCTTGATTACTTCCTTAATTTGTGATAGTAGAGGAGTTTGTCTATGTTCGAGATAGGTGTCCTGTGGCAAAGGTCAGGATCAAATGAAATTGGGAAGGAGGAGGGAGGAGTAGTTTAAGAGTTTCCCTGTAGCGGTAGGGGAAAGATTTTTAAAAAGAAGATCCATCATACTAATATCATGGGTGAAAGAAGTGAGAAGATAAATTTACATTGCATAAAGGGGAAGAATGTGGAATTGCTATAGGTGGAGTAGGTGGAGTCAAACTGCAGAAGGCAAGCTTTTTCCTGGTGCCAAGTTTGAGTTGTGCTGTGGGATATCTGTGGCAGAGACACAGCTGACACGTTTACAGGTCAGGTGTACAAAAGTTTGGAAACTGTCATATAATTGTCACTATCTGACTCCCATTCTTGCAGGTGGAAAAGAAGAGGTTAACATCTTTATTTTTGTCTTTTTGTTGTTGTTGTTGTTTTCCTCAAAGGAACAGGAAAGAATTGTGCTCTTAATCCTGCAGAACTCTACTAAGGCTGGAAGGATGCAAGGGAGCATTGAACTGATACACACTAGGAAGTTGCAATAGCGTAACCACATCCGTCAGTGTAGAAAAAGAGCAGTCCCTGCAAGGCACTGGTGAAGTCACAGGTCATACAGCAAAAATGTGCTTCTACTAGGGCAGTTTAGTCCAGGTGGCTCTAAAAAGGCTGTGTCAGGAAAGATGTGCTGCCGTACAGTCCTTTGCCGTTAGCGGTGTGAGTTCACGGGTTCACTGCAGTGTTAACTGGTGTGACAGATGTTCATAGCGTAAAGCTAGCCTTCCCACATGGTAAGTGGCGAACCTCTTATCCCAGTCCTCCATCCCCCTTGAGAAACTTGCTTTTCAAGAGGTCAGATACTTTTCAGATAGTGTTTTTTTCTACGGTCACCTGTAAGTGTGTAAGAATCTTAAGTAACCCTGTGGTAGATGCGTCATTTTTCTTATACTGGTGTTATTAAGAATTAACAAAATTCATTTCTGTGCTAGTGGGAGCCTTCTGTGAGTAAGGACTGTAGCATATGCCTTTTGTCAGCAGTGCTGATGAATGGCCTTATGTGCAGACTCCAGCTTTGAGAAACAGCCTAGGCTATCAGCTTCAATTACAGCTCATAAAATTGTTATGCTCTTACTGGAAGATGCTTGTACCTGATACAGCTCCTTGGTTTTGTAGCTTTTTTTTTTTTTTAACCTATGCTGAGCCTGATCTGTGAGTCAGTTTCTAATGAGAGAAGTACCATGTCTTTGGTGGGGTTGCTAGACCATAACATTTACAGGGTAGAGGTGATGACAGGTTTAGAAGCATTTTGGCTTATGCTTTCTTATTTTTAAACGTCTCAATAGATGTGAATGGAAATTTGTGGTGGCACAAATTCCTCTCTCTTCAGGCTATGTGTTTGGAAAGAGAAGGGTGTTCTGTAAGCTGTTACTCTGCGTAAAACACAGACCTGCCAAGCTGTTCCAAGAGCATTAAAATAGAAGTGATGGCTCAATTAACCAAAATTGCTTTAAGTTCCTCTGGTCCAAGTCTGTTGTACTCATCCCTTTCTAGAAGGATGGAATTTATACCAGGTAGTTCTTATTAAATAGTATTAGGATATAAATCGACCTTGATGAACACAGTATATGCTAGCCCAGCAAGCTCTGTTGCGGCCAAAGTATTAGACATGTCTCAGAAACAGATCAAAAACTTAATCTTGTGTCCTCTAAAACTAGCAAGGTTAAAATAGTGTAACTGGAACAAAATAACACACAATGCAGGCAAGGACAGACCTTGATCTCAGGAAGGAGGAAAAGGCTTTTCTCTTTACTGAAGTGAATGAAAACTAATGAACTGCACAAAATATGAGTTAAGGACAAAGGAAAAGTATTCTCCTTGACAAGTTGTGTTCTTGAGCAGGGGCTGTGGGTCCTGACAACTCTGCTTAATGATGCCCGAAGGCTGGGCAGAAAAGTGTTGGGGGGAGGGCTCACAGTTGGAAAGACCAGCAGTTATTCTCCTGCTTTTCAAACTAAGCTGATGTAGACACACGCAGATGGGCAAATAGATGTGTCTGTGTGCATGTCTGACATAAAGCCTTCAATGAAACTGTCCATGAAGTATTCTGTTGTGAAAAGGGGCTGTAGTCCTTAACAGTGTTTGCTCTAAATATTAGGGGGGGAAAAAGTCATCCTGTACCTTCTTAGTCTGATGTATACTTCAGTTTGAGAAATGTAGTTGTAAGTTGGGTGAGCTAAAATGTGTTTGAAGAGCATAAACACTTATCATCTAAAACCTGAGGTGGGCGTGAGCTGGAGGAGCATTTTTTTCTGCAGTTCCCTTCATGCAATGAGAGGTGGGGTGCTGGGGTGCTGACTGGGGTGTGCGTGCTGTCTGCGTGCTCTGCAGGCTGGAGCTGAGCAAAGAATCAGGGCTCGCTGTGGTGCTGGCATCCTGAAAGCTTCAGCTGGCAGACAGCTACTTGAAGCTCCTTGCTTCATTACAGACTGACTGGCACAAGAAAATTTATGGTGCTGTTTAGACTTAAAATGTGACCCCATCAGCTACAGAAGGGTGGAAAGCGAGGGAGACAGAGAGAATATTGACCAAGTTGCCAGGGCGTAGGGTGAACCATTCAAGTGTCTGAAGTACGTGGCATGCACAACACAAGGCCTGCTTTCTGTGTGCTGCTCTGTTCCAAAGCAGCAGGATTTGGAACAGATGTGCCAGGAGTTCTTCTGCGACAGGGACATTAAAGGGAGCACCGGATCGTCACATTATCTATGAGCTGGAATCTTAACATTTAGCATTTGTATTTGAGGACATAGTTTCCCTTTGGTTTCTGTTTTCATTTTCCAAATTCTCTGAGGTCTTGAGAGCAGCAAAGAGCTTTCAAACAGATGTGCACAGAGAGAGGAGATGTACTGGTAGTATTGGGCATAGAGGTGCAGCTGTGTCAGAATTATTATCAGAAGATACGCTACAATTTCTGTATCAATTTTGTGCTGGCTACCCTGATGGTGAAATATACTTAAAGAATGGCTGGCATATACTTAAAGAATAAACCATCAGGCAGCCCTACCATCAGGTATGGATCTGTCTTCATCCAGATGTGGAGTTTCATGTACTGCATTTTCTACTGTTAAAAATACCATTCACCTGTGTAGAGAGTACTAATTAATCCCTTTTTTTGTTATGATCTAGTAGAAAAATGTCTCGTACTGTGGCAGGAAATAATAAATAGTCTGTGTTGTATCTTCTTCAGAAGTACTGGCTAACCCCATCAGTCTGCACCGGGACTATTTGACAGATCCAATCTGTAACTGTACAAGACAAATGTAGATCTTTGTAGTATAACTGTCAAATTAAGTGTTTTTATTTAAACAATTTTTATTTAAGTTTCTGAGAACTGCCTTTTAATAAATATTCTGCAGTTTTGTAGGCTCTTTCATCCAAAAATCTCAACATAATTTATAGTCATATTATTTCTTTAACTGTAAAATAGGAATGAAGAGGAGCACAAAATCACTGTTACGGTGCTTGCTAAGATGAGTGCAATTTTCTGTGTATTATATGTTACTAATGCTGCTTATGTTAATTTGTAAATAATGAAGAAAGCAGGACAGGTAGGTTGGCTTCTCATAAATGTTTTTTCTTAAAGGATAACAAGCAGAGAAGAATGGTTTACTGATCTAATTTGTTGCTGTCTGGATTCTCCACAAAATGAACCAGAACATTTCCCAAATTAGTATATTGAGTTGCCTGGCACGTTGCAGCAGTAAATTGTTCACCAGTCAGTATGGGCCATTCTTTTCTCCTCTGTTAAACTCTACTGAAAACCCTTTCTGTGTGTGCCAGGGTAACGACATGTCAGTTTTGTAAGGAATGCAACCTGGTAAGTTTTCATAGGAGATCCCTCATTAATTTCAGAACTGCTGTTTAAAATAAGTTGTTGTTTAAATGTTTCAGAACCAGCTTGGGGCTGAATGAGTCATTCTAGCTATAACTGTAAAAATGCGACATTTTGGGGAATATCCTGTAGAAAGGACAAGACTGAGATTAGGTAAACAAGTAAGCAAAAATCCATATTATTGAATGAGCAGATGGTGGTCTATACTGTGAAACATTAGCTGGAAAATTAACACCTCATAGTGGTATTTGGCAAGGGTAAGTACAGTAACAGGCACAGAAATATTTGAAGAAGGAAGTATACAGAATGGTCTGGAAAACATTGGATAATTAATTTATTAGCATTGGATATTGTTGATTGAGATATATATAAGCAAGTTGTTGCTTTGTAAGTAATGGCAGAAGAATATAGCCTAGAAAAGCAAATGTGAATATGGCAAAAAGTCTCACTTTGCTTTTTAAGGGAATTATTCAGTATATTAAAAATAAATTAACCCCACCATACATTAATAAAGCTCCTTTTGCAACTTTAGCATAAAATGTATTGTATTCTTGGTAAAAAGCACTTCCCTTGGGTTTAAGGTGTCACGACTATCACATTTTCTAAAACTATTTTGAGAATTCCATAACTGTTGCTTTGGAAAAGAGAATTGCAGTTACGTTGGTTTAGTTTAAAGAGCAGGCCAGATGTATTCTGCTGTGGAGTGCCCGAGATTAGATTTTTGTATCAAAATGATAGCAGCAGGCAAAAAGTACTGGTTCTTGCATTGTGATTTTCAGAGCATTTGCTAGTATGGACTGACTGTTTGGCTCTGTTGGAGTGTTGGCTGTTTTTTCTTGTTTCCTCTTACAGAACTGCATCTAAAAATATGTCATTTCCTAATATTGATTTCCTTTAAGCAGTTGTACTAATGTGTGTGAGGATGTTTCGGCTGTGTTTGGAAGGGAGAAGGTCTGCAGGATAAAGAACAAAAGCAAGGGGGTTCATGGGATGCTCCCTGTCTAGATGCCACCTGCAGCATAAAAATGTACCTCAGTCCCTCCAAGGTAACATGTATGGATCCTGCACTGGATTTCACTGTCAGCTAGCGAGCTTCTAGGTTACTTTTTGGCTGTATTCTTTGCATTTGTTTTCTACTTTCAAGGAGTTTGGAGATCTTTTAAGAAACCAGGAACAGCAAATAGGCATCATCAGCATTGTTGTTTAGTTTGCTGATAGATAGTGTCCATAGGAATGGCAGACTTTCTTACAGAGGCTGAGTGTTGTTTCCTTTTCAGTGAAGATGGCAGACAGTTTTTCAAATGGAGCTAAACGTGCTTAGCTTCTGCCTGTTTCAGCTGGCATTGTTACCCTCCTCAAAAGCAGGTCTATAAAATACATCTTTTAAGAACAAAGCAAAACAAGATTGCAAATATGTTGGGAAGGTCTCACCCCTGTAATGCCTGAGGTTGTTTGCTCAGCAGCACATGCACAGGTCAAAGGTCTGAGGGAAATTCATGTTTATCCTGGAAGTGCTCAAAAGTGGCAGCCAGCTGTTGCTGATAGCAAGCGCATTATCGTCGTGTGTAGTTGAATTTTCTGCATCCTTCTTTTCTCATAGCTCTTTTCACATTACTCTTGTAAGGGGATTATAAAGATTGGTTAGCCTTGCACTTTGTCATTGGTGCTGCTGAAGCTGCATAGTGGTTAAATCTGCTGGCTCAGACCTTAGTGATGTCTAGGAGTGTCTATGAAAAGAGATCACAGCTCATCTTTAATTATCCATGTTTGTTTAGCGTGAAACAAACCTTAAGTGAAAATCACATTATTTCCTTGGCTGAAGATGCTAAAATAAATTTGGTATGGTTTTTTTCTTATATAGCCAACTCCTGTAGCTGCTACTACAAATACGGTGTAATTATGCAAGTCCCTGTAAACTTTTCATCCACTCAGCTTATTTTTCTGCTAGAGAAATGTTTGATAATTATGTAGTGTGGCCCCAGAATGTTGCTGAAGAGGTAGGTTTCTTCTCTCTTCCCAGCCAAACTATATTACTACATATAGTGGAAGAATACTTTTGTTGTTATTAGATCCAGTCCTGGTAATAGCTGTGATACTGTTTGCACAACTTCCAGCCTAAAGGAACATAAGGTGTTAAAAATACTTGAAAACAAATAATTAATTTCAGGTTCTGCTCAAGTGAGAACGTGGGGAGTGGCAAAAGATGGGAAAAAAGTATGTGCGAGGGGGAGGCATGTAAAAATTAAGCATGTATGCATGTGGAGGGGGAGCAGTATATAGCGGAAGAGAATGCAGTGGGTTTCTTGGCATAGTCTCAAATACAAGTTATTTTGCAAACAGAAAAATCTTGTTCTTAGGTTTTGCAAGCTGGTTGAAATTCTAAGAGTTTGTACATTTGTACTCACAGTAAAATATAATTGCTTCTTCTTCCACAAAGGCGTATATGGAGAAGTTTCTTGTGAATATAAGATTTATTTCTGTTGATCCACTTGATCAGTGTTTCAGTATGTGCATGGGACATAAAAAAAGGCTCCTTAACTGTCCCAACTGCATGGGCATTTGTATGACTTGGTTCTCCTATGAAAATACTTCATTGGAGTGATGTTCTTCCAAGTGATTTGAATGCCTGTGTTTTCAGTTAATTTGAAGGAGTGGGGGGACTATGTGTCAGTACACGTACCCAGTGACACATCTGCTTTTGTCATTAAGTTCATGGCTTGAAGAAAAGCCTTACTCAAACTGTGGATCCTGTTACGGGCGTTTAACCCAGACCTATGATGGTTTTAAGACTGGAAGAATAATTTGAACTGTGCTTCAGCGTGCAAGTGACTTTTTGGCTGTCGAAGTGTGTGTTTGCTGTGTGGCTGTGTACTCGTTCTCCGAAACATTTATCGGGATTACATATCAGGAAGGTACATGCCTTTTCTACACATGCAGAGTTCTTTAGCCTGCTCCTGCAGGGTACCTCTGACCTCTCTGTGGTGCCATGGGCTTTTATTGGCAGCTGGGAGGGCACAGCTTAGCTCAGAGTGCCAGGGTTGGTCTGGTGTGGGTGAGCTTCCCACTGGGGCTCTGGTTGGTACGTTATGGCTGAATGCGATGAAATTCCTTCGTTCAGAAATGAATCTGCCAAAGTTGCATATTACCATTTCTGTGGATGTGTATCTAGTAGAGGAGGTTTCTACCTGTCTCATTTTTCCCCCTACAATTCAGAGGGAGAAGGTGGTAAGTCTGGAAAAGAAGGAGCAGGAGTCGTCTCATAAATTGGATGTATGGGTAGAGGAACAATGGCTTGGGTTAGCTGGGGAGCAGTCGCTCTTCAAGTACTGCAGGGCTTTAGAATTAGTTGCTGTAGCATGTTATATTGCCCATTGATTCTACTGTGAAATGCCCAGCCCTCTTACTGTACTTCTTGTATGCCTTTTAATGGTTTAATTATGGTCATAAATGAAACTGATGTACTTCATTCAGTGAAGGAAGTAGAGGAATGACATTTCAACCCAAATATTTGTTTTGCACTGTATTAAAACTCCTGCAGTTTTTTTTTAAATGGCTTTTGGCATGTTGATGAACAATATATGCCTGTTACAGTTGTAACCTCTCTAACAAGCTGCCTTCAGATACTGACTGGGAGCACTTTGCTTTCAGATTGCTTTTTTGGGGGGGGGGAGCCTAAGCAGCTGTTTCCATATTTTGATTACTTCCACATTTGTTTCTAAAACATGTACCTAGTAGATGATGTGACACTCCTTTCATTTTTCATGAACTTCAAATGGAGATGGCATGTGTAGTGGGGGGATACAAAGACAAGCCCTGCAAATGTGCAGAAGTTTAAATTTGAATTCAGAGGTTTTCTATGGCATGCATGGCCAACGGCCCAGGTGCAGGAGACAGTAATTCCTGATTTCTGTCATGCACTTGCTTACTTGAGCCTGTAGATGTCCACAAAACACTGATGCAGCTGCTTCTTTACAGCCTGTTCTGCCACGGGAACTGGGGCAGCGCTGGGCGAGGCGGTGGGCCAGGGCCCGGGTGCGTGTGGGCTGTTGGCGTGGGAGTGGGACTGCGGTGTGGGGGCGGCAGGGGCGGACAATTCACGCTTGCTGTGCTTGCAGGTAGCTGTGGACTGCTGGGTCACAGCTTTATTGCAGCCGCCCTTGCTCGCTTGTTGTCTGGCTGCTGTCAGGACCCGTGCCTTGGCGCGCCGTCGCTGCCCGCAGTGGAGGGTCGCTGGGTTGTGCCCGGCTGACTGGGGTGAGACTCGCGCGGTTTCGGCCAGCCTAGTGCAGGCAAGGTGGCTGTGGGCAGGGGCTGGGCTGGCAGTGCTAGGGCCTCGGCTCCCAAGTTTGTTTCTCGAAATGGTGCACTTGTCACTTCTTGAGTTAAACCCCATGTTGTTATAAGAGGATTTCATGCAGTAACAGGCACTGCTGTGTTAGAAAATCTGAGTGAAAAATCCCTTTAGCACTATTTCTTCCATAAGTTTATCAGAGATTAATTATAAAACTGTCTAATACATGTTTTACAGTATCGCTTCGTGCTCAAGTCTGTTCCTGGCACGGGTGTTGTTCTGCCTTTTAAATCTGAAGGAATGTATAGCCTGTAAGGGAGAAATGAAAACTGTAAGTATTAGACAGGTTTCACTTGCTATTTGACAATAAGAAAAATGTGAGGTATCTCCTGGTTAAAGCCAGAGTGGTGTCTGAAATGGAAAACTGTGTTTTGAAACATGACTTTGGAGCAGACTCTACCATTTTTTGTAAGAAAAATGCTTTCTACCAATGAAAATAAGACCTGTAAAACCTATTTCAAATCCATACAGGCTGGGCTGTGGACTGTGAGGGGAAAGGGTTTATTTTTCCATGTGACTTTCAGAAAGTCAATAATAAGTGGCCTTTCCGGAACAACAGGTATCTTTGTAGTTCCAGTTTTGCTTTGTAGTAGCTTGCCCTAGTCCTTCTGCTGCTTTTGGCTTCTTTTCCCAGCCTCTGTCATAATCCGCTTCCTAAAAAAGCCTGAACGAATAAAATGAAAATTGCAATCCTTCAAGTGCCAAGCCTCCAGGCAACAGAGATTAATGGTGTACTTGGCCATGGCTTTGCACTGGTAGTTGGAAAATGTAACTGTGGAGTAGCAGATTAGGAGAATCACCAGTCACTTAAAATAGCTGTTAATAACAGGCTGGCAATGATGGGTATCTCTGTAAACAGCATCACAAGCAAGTTCACTGCTGACATAGTTACTGGCTGTATTTTGCCGGGAGAGGGGATTTTTTTGGAGAAGCCCAGTCCCATGGTTCAGCTCCAGTTCCTATTAGCAGCCTCAGTGTATTGCTAATTAGTCCATGATGCTCCAGTCCTGTGACTTGTTTCTGTTGTGAGAAGCCAAATCCAGGCACAAAGCAGAGGTGGTGCCACCAATATTCAAACACAGCTTCTGTCCCATTGACCAACTTTAGTTATGTTGAAATATTGTGGGGGTTAAGATGTTCCCGTCCTCCCCTTTCGACAAGTTTAAAAACTGTTGAGACCAAACCAGTGCAGGGGATGGAAAATACAGCTCTAATGGAGAGCTCTAGATGTCCACATTGAGATCAGGGGTCTCTGCCTGCAGGTTTTAAACATTTGATAGACAACTAGGGACTGTGACTGGTGATTTGGTAGTAAAATTTAATCTAAATATGAGTTAGTGATAGTTAATTTTTTCATTTTGTTCAATCCAGTGAAACTCTGCAAGCAAGTCCTGGGAGCGTGAGAGGAAAAGGATGCAGGAGTCTTATCTGTTTAGTCCGGGATGGAAGAAGTTTCATAGCATTTAGCTTCATCACTTTCCATATTTGCCCCCCTTATGTGTTTGGAGTCTTTCTGAAAACACAATGAAGTGCAAAGTCTGCCGTGGCAGCATTGTTATCTGAGAACAGCAACCTCAAATTGGACATTTGTGCTCAATGAAGGTTGCAAAATTGGAAATTACTTACACCACTGACTATTTTATTCCACCTGTATGTGAAAATGGCTAATGGTTTGTTACCCAGGAAACACTTTCAGTGATTTCTACTCCAGTCTGTTAAAGCTCCGAGCTGGCGCTATTGATGTGTTGCTGTTACTTTTAAAGAAAGGATGGCAAAGACATGGTGTGTTGTTTGGGGTAGAAAGTACCATGGAAAAGGAAAGAATTTAAGGAATGAAGAAAGCTTTGGGAGGTAGCAGAGTATCTGAGCTGTTTAAATCAAAGTGTAATCTACTCAATGGAAGTCTCTGATGAACAAGATTTGCTTTCAAAAAATGTTGAAGATGCTCTCCCTCTTTTGACTTGATTTCTTTTGAGTAAGTGTTTATTCCAAAGCAGAACTCTAATGAATTGCTGATAATTTTTCTTCTCTGAAGTATGTTGTGAAAATCGTATGCTGTCCTTAGACAGTTCCAGGCTATAAGTGAGGAAAAGAATTTCACTGCAGAGTGAGGGAATACTTGCAGGAGCTTGGAGGTCTTCTGGATTTCTTTTGATACAGTTTTCTCATCTTAACTGCAGCTTTTCTTTTGAAAGCGACCAGGGTAGTTTCATGAGCAGTATTGGAGGGAGTTCAGATAGTTGTGAGCAGAAACTACTCCCAATTCTCACTGTTGTTTTCATTAGCCGAGAAGGAGCCGCAGCCACCTACTAAACTTCTCAAGAATTACAGACAAAAGCAGGGAGGGTTTTACAATCTGCACTCTACTGCTTAGTATTCCGTAATATCTGTTAAAATGGAAAGCTCTTTCTGGTGTATTTTGCTTTCAATTTTAATAACTCTTTTGGGCTACTTTTGATTAAATTAAGTTACAGCCTTTCTTCTTAATGTTCATCTGTTCTTGCTGAGCACTGGTCAACAGCAGTTGACAAACTGAGGCCTGGTGCCTGCCTGATTGTGGGCAGTGAGTTCCAACCTCCTTCGGCTTCTTGGAAATGTGGGCGTTTATAAAGCATGTTTTCTACATACAATTATCCAAAGGTCTGGTCCAAATCTAGATCAAGTCAGTAAGATGGCTTGATGCCTTTTCTGAGGCTTGAGTAGTGCTCAGCATAACTGATGAAATGGAGTTTTTCTTGCCTCAGCTGTTTGGTGCAGGTGTAGTGTAATATTGCAGCGAGGTGGGGTGGGTGTAGCTGTGCCCTAGGGTTATGTGAGGGACGTGGTGCTGCGCTGGTCCCTCTCGTGGGGGGGGGGGGCCGGGCCTGTCCCTGTTGCATGTTGTGGCTGCACCTCGCACGTGCAGGTACAGCTGGGGGTGCTGGTGTCTGTGCAATGCAGGCACCATCCTCCTGAGCCAAAATTGCGCCTCAGCGAGGTCAATTAGTTAAACTGGCATTACATGGCAATCCTGGAGCTCTAATCCTATAGGATTACCTCAAGTTTGGCGTTGAATCCAGGGTTGCAAGGGAGCAAATCTGTCCCTGGAAGCCAGCAGATGCTCATAATTGCCAGTGGGACTTTAGTCATTATCACATGTCTCCAAGAAGTAATTAAGAGAAGGCAATAATTAGTCTAATTCTAACCAATAGAACAACAGGACTGATATAGTTGGTTTGAAATTAGAATTTTAGTTTGCAATTGGGAGGCACATGTTTTAATTACAGGGTATAACTGGAGCTAAAGTGCATTGTAGTTTTGTGCCAGCGTATGAGAGAATTCTGAATTTTTTTTTTCCAACATTGTCACTTGATAGGCACTTCTTTTAATCTATAGAAATGTAACGTAATGAACTATGAATAGAAGTTAATTTAACACCTGTGTGGTCTGATTGGCTCAGGGAAAACCTAATCAGTTTATAGTATATACTTAAGCAAGATGAATGGGGAAGGTCAGGATTCAAGTAGTACAAAGCATCTGATTCTGTAATTTACGTGAGGAATAGTAGTGTTTTTTTTTTTCAGACTTTTAGCTCATATGGTAAGCATGAGATACTAAGTCATCATAAACCATAAAAAGCTAAGGATCCAACAGGAACTGATGTTCATATATGCTCATGTTCAGTATACTGTATGGCTGAGCTTCTGTTCTCTGCATAGTAATAAGGCAAACCTGCCATGGGATAGAAAATCAGTAAAATGTCCGCGTGTTGGAGTCTCTGGGGTTTTCATCTCTGACTACACCGTCTTCACAATGGGGTGTTATTTTGGCATCTAAATATGGATTCTGGAGCCTGACATGGGGCATTCAGACCTGAATTAAAAGTAGGGACTAATGCCCTTGTACACCTGCAGGGGGAAGTCCCGATGAATAAAATGAATCATACTGTGATCATGGGTGGAGAGAAATGAAGAACTTTTGTCAGTCTTCGTTTGCAGATGAAGTTCTTTGGTTTTAATCTCAGCGTTTCATCTGCCAATGTAAAGATATAATGGTAGCTAGGAGAGCACCTCCTCACCCCTCCTTACCTCTTTCCTTTTGCAGAAAGGGATTTTGCTGGCCACTGAGAAAGCTAAGATGGAACATGCATAGCTGCAGAAAAAACATTTTTGGCATAATGAGTTCAAACTTGATGAAAATTCTTCTATTAAAACACAGCTCAGGAAGTAGCCATACAGTAATGACTGGAATGTGTTCCTCAGTCTGGAAGGACTCTGTTGAGCACGTATCACAGCTCAGAGTACAAGCTGATTCATTTGGACTGCTGCAGTCATGCTGAAATTCACACTGGTGCATGGTCTATGTCGTGCTTCCTTAGTTTTGTTCACACTTTTATTTTTAAATGAAGTAATTTGGTTTCTGTGATAGAATACTGATTTTTTTCAAACATACCTCTTGAACAGTAGGCAGGGTGAACAGCAGCTCTGTTGATCACAAGTCACAATGTGCTTGACAAGGGATTCTTATGTTTTGCTTGATTTATGCAGCCAAAGGTTAGATGCATACGACTTTCTCACTTAATGTTCCTAATAATGTTGATAATCCTCATAATGTTTATAATCCTCATCATCTTTAGTAACCTGTCTTGCAGAACTTGGAAGCGTAGGTTTAGTCTTCTCTGTTGTGGTCTTTGGGGTAGATAAGTAGTGAAGAAGTACAAAGGAGTTATGCCACTTTTTAATAGGTCTTTGGCTGCTACTTGAAAATACATTTCAGGATTTACCACAGTATCTATGTGAACTGATCTAATCCCTTGGAAGTGCCTGCTCATAGTCTGTGCTACTTTTGAACTGTGTGTGATTAAGGACTTGCAGTGATCTACCTAACAGGATTCAAGATTTTTGTGTTTGATGAGCCTTGAAGACTAGTGACAGGATTCGTGACAAAAGTTCTTTGAAGTTTGGGGGGTTTTAAATAAGTCTGTTTTGAAATACTTTGTTTACAGTGGAAAATAATTTATGCAAAATTAGGGGAAAATAACTTATGCAAGACTTGGATGGGGGTATGGGTGCTGAGAAGAATTGAAGGTTGCCCGTTTCCTTTGAGATCATGTTGGATTGACACCTTTTTTTTTTTTTTTAAGAAGGCTGAACAATAGCATTTTTCATCTGTTGATCTCAACAGGTGTTTGTTTGAGATGCCATTGAATGTTTGGGGCATCTTATGACAGGTGGCACATCTTTCCACTTTGTCTTCTGTTGGCTATATGGGTTATTCCCTGATGCCTCAGTAGGTCTTCCCTCTGGCTGAATTGTCATCAAGATGTTGTAAAAGGTGTCATTTAGCTAGGGAGAGGATATAGTCTAGCTATCCCATAGAAAAGAACAGGGTTGTAATTTTCTTGATCTAGCACAGCTGCTGTCAGTAGTATGCAGGTGGGCAAATTAAACCAAATTAAGTATTTCGATTCCAGAAACTCTTAGTTGTGTTCACAATGTTGAAACAAAAGGTTTCTGATCAAATTTCTGTAAGTGAAATTCATCATTTTTACTCCCCAAGCTTTGACTGAAAAAGTAGAAATAATAAAAATTTCTGTAAGTTGGGAAATCAGCGCCTCTACTTTCCTATATTTATGGTTGTTAATGTTAAAAAAGAAAGTCTCATCTGTCTTTCCCTGGGGAATAACAGAACTGAGGAGAAAATGTATCTACTCCCACCTTAGGAATAGCTCAGAAACAGATGCTTTGCAAAAGAACTACTCTTAAGAGATTGCAGTTAAATGCACTGTTGCCAAAATTAGAAAATGAAGTTATTAATGGCCTTTCTAAAAGCATGGTTGTTTCTAAAGATTACAAACTCTTGTGATGACTGCTACGTTTCTGAAAAAGTCTTTGAAAAAGATGCTACGCATATGTAGGGGGAAAAGAAGGAAACGCTTTAAACCAAACCCCACCCGCACTGTGTGTCCTGATTTTACATGCTTATCAGTCAAAAGCAAGTATTCTACCTGAAGGTTTCACCATTCAGGGGGTTACCTTCATGAGGGCAAATTATGGGTTGTGGGAGAATTTATTTCTGGAAAAGTGGTGAAAACATGGCTGTTTCACAGATGTAATTTTCTGGTTTAAAAAAATATGTTTTCTCATAATACATCAATTTCATTTTGTGTCTCATTACTTTAGTGACACTGAATAAATGTTTTCTTAGTAACAAAAATTATGTATTGACCTTAACTGATCCAGTCTTAACTGTTTGATATGAATAAAAATGAGTCTTGTTTTTAGTAAGAAAAGCATTCTGAGGGACAGCAGTGTGCTTTGTCCCACTGTGGCTATAAGGCATGCAGAAAAGCTTTTCTCTCAAGCAAAACTCTATAGCTGAAGCCTTAACGAGGGTCTGAGTTCCTCTTTGAGACTCGTGGGTCCAACAGTAGTTCCAGTTTTGCCCTCCTTGACACTGTAATGTCAGGGATCTCTTTCAGATGTGTTGTACCAGGGTCAGGAAACACATGGAGTCTGGTTCAGCATCCATCCATCCATTGTACCTGCTGCGTTGCCCCTGTCCACATGCTGTTCTCTCATCCTCGTTTTTCAGCTGAGCTTGACGTTTCTTGTTTCTTCCACAAATATTGCATACTGGTGGTTCCTAGTTTCAGTTAGCTGCTTAAGAGGCAGCTGTGCTTTGTGTGTGTGTGACACTTCAAAGAAACATAGACAGTATAAGAATTTTTTTTGGCTGAAACCCCTTATTTTGCAAGTAAATATGTCTACTGGTGATTTTATGATAATACTCATGGGGGACAGTTGATACAGGAAAAAAGATTGCTTTATTCAGTTTTTAAAATAAGAACCTTCACATTTGGTTACTAGAACAGTGTCTAAGGAAGGCTTGTTAGAGTGGCCTTTTTACAGGAGAAATAAGGGCTTTGTGGCAATGGCCTGGTCTTGATGAGAGATTCGTTGGAGAGGAACATTTTCAGCTTCAAAATGGAGTATTGAGCCAAAGGAGTGGAGAGGAGGAGTGCATTGCACAGTGCCTGGAATAATTCAGTGAACACTTGCTTGGGCCAGGAGGGATCTTGGTTTGCTTTGTGGGTAAGAGATACTAAGGTGCCTGTAAATTCAGCCTAACAGTGGCACAGGACTAGAGTAAAACTACAAGACAGCCTGAAAGCACTTTTATTCACTGTTTTGGGCATTTGTGGTCATTTTGGTAACAATACTTTACCCACCCTTACCAACAATTAAAAAATTGCCAACAAAAAGAAGGCAAAAAATGCTCCACTTGACTCCCTGATAGAAGGGTGTTTTTTGCAGAACTGCTAGACACCTACTTTTTTTTATTTTTATCAACCACTCTCAGTGAAATTTGCAACAATAATAGCAGTAATAACAATACGCTTACTGGTTTACAGGTCCAATAATTGCAGGACTATTACTGCTTTACAGCGCACGACTCCCATGCCCCCCCCTTTTTTTTTAAGGAACAGTGCTGTGATGTAGCTTTTCATCCATCTTCAAATGTTTGCATGTCAAACCTCTAGCAGAATGGTGAAAACACTTCCTGATTCAGTTGCCTTCCTCTTTTCTAATATTCACTCTACAGATCCCTTGAAATTATTTCTCTTTCCCTGCAGATTGCTGGTTGGAGCTCCTCGGGAAAAGGCCTTTCCATCCCAACAAGCCAACAGAACAGGTGGATTGTACAGCTGTGACATCGCATCTCCAAATACACGCTGCACACGTGTTGTATTTGATGAGGAGAGTAAGTTCTTCAGCGGTTTTATTTTGGATTGAAACAGTTGTCTGATTTCTTATTTGATGTGGTCCTTTCCAGAGGCAGTGTATCAGACGGTTGCTCCTATGGATTTATATGTAACTTATTTTGCATCAGAATAAGTTGTAGCTTAATTGCAAAGATAGCATAAGATGCTTAAATCTTGGTAGATTTGGATATTCTTATTTTTTCGTAAATTGATGTGACATGAAGTAATATACTGGAAGTATTTAATAAAATGGATGTTGTCAGTGATAAAATGTACAGACACTGCCACCTGCAGACTGTCTCATGTACTGTATGGAGTGCCTGCCCTGACAGGGACTTTAAAAAAAAAAAAAAAAAAAAAAAGAAAAAGGAGTTAACTGTTAATATTTGAAGCTGTATTATGATAACTCTGCAGCGGACCCGAAGATGGAGAGTAAAGAAGACCAATGGATGGGTGTAACTGTCCAAAGTCAGGGGCCAGGAGGAAACGTGGTGGTAAGTCTAAAGGACTAACTTACAAAAACGTTTTGGGCCTATGGTAAATATTCTGAATTGTCTGCATTTCTGTGCAGCTTTCTGAAAGGTAACTTTCCTATGTTTACTCCTGTGATTTCTTGTAAGGATGGACTTAAATGTCTTCCTAGCGAAGTAAGATACTTGAGATTGTAAAAGCTTTGAATTATTTTTCTAACTGTGAGTTAGCCTTTCTTTATAACGTTTGTAACAATGTAGGCTGGATGGTTCATTTTCAGGGTGTCCCCTTTTTTTTTTTTTGATACACACATTGTTTCTTTTAAATACCATTGGCTACAGACATAGGGAAAAATAGTGTGATAAGGTTGTAAAAGTAGCAGCCTATCATCAGCCTGTTTTCCAAGATGATCAGCCTCGCTTTAACTTTAATCTGGGACTTTGGCTGAGTTGCTCCTATGAATTAATGTGGCCATTGCACTGCAGTAAGACTACTAGCTATCCTTTATTTTATCAATATAGAGTTATTCTTCATTTTATACAATACAGAGATATTCTTTATACAATACACAGAGAAAAAGCTTTCAGGAATTACCAGAGAATGTTACTTTTTTTAGCTCTTTCTCAGTTAAATAAACCTCTGGTGGTGCTGCAGGATACCAGCTACATTATAAAATGGGTGTGCAGTGAAGCTTCCCCATCTAATTATACTCTTGCAGGTTAATGCCACTGCTTCCAAAACTGGAGGCAGGTGACTTCAGGGTGTGAATCTGGAGTTATTGATGGATATAGAGGCAGTAATAACTTGCTTCAGTCTGCCTCAGAACCCAAAGGGGGGAAGAGCAGACGGAAAGAGTCCTGCTCGTTGAATAATTAATCATCAACTAGTGCTGTCTCATCTTCTCTGACAAGGAACTTTTCTTTGTAAGTGATAAGTGGGAAGTGCACTTATTAGATGCGGTGTTGGCAGCCTGAAGGTTGCTGTGCAGCAGGGCAGTGCTGCAGTGCTCTTAAGTGTGGAGCAGCTGGGTGTTTGCTTAATATTTAAGCCTTGATAGGAAGCATAGAAAAGGTATGTCAGCTGAGAAACCTGGCTTGCTTGTGCTCTTCACACACCTACTACATCTGGTTCTGCATAAAACACTGCTGGCAAAGGGGTTTGATTGTTCCACCTCTTTTTACAATGGTTTGGTGGTTACACCACTTAACCCAGTGGCTGTTTATCCTTTGTGTTAAATATTTGATCAGAATTCTGTTCCCAGGTGAATGGTCTAAAAGGTTAAGGAACAGGTTGTGCTCAGTGCTGCTGCTCTCTATCCCAGTGACAGTTACCCTGTAAGTGGAACATCCAACATAGGAAGTAGGAAGAACTTCTCTCCCCTTCACTGGAAAAGCTTTCAGCCTCTGCTTTGTGGCATTTGTCTGGAAGGGATGAGTTCTGAGTAGTCTTAGGTAGATGGTAGTTGAACCAGCTTCTCGTGTCCTGCACAAGCGTGTAAGTCATTTAATTCTGACAGCTGTGGGGAAACACAGCCACTTCTTTCTTTATGAGAGAGAGGGTGGTTCTCTCCTCACTTCTTGGAAGAGAGGGATTAGGTATCAGGGAAGGCTTTAGGGCTGAAAACTCTAAATCCCACAGAGAAGAGGGATTTAACCATGTGACCTTCCTTGACCATGAAGCTAGTTGTTCCAACTTGTATCCATAGATGCCCAACTTTTCCCATATATTGCCCGTAGGGAACAGTGGACTCTCTCTCTGCATTGCAGCACGGATGTGTCTACAAGGTGACTGACTTACAGCATTGGTAGCATGGAGTATTGCTACAGGAGACCAGCCTCCTTTGGTCACTTGCAAACAAGCATACAGAAAGCATCACTCATTATCTCTTCTATCTTGCAGACATGCGCACATCGCTATGAGAAAAGGCAGTATGTAAACACAGTGCAGGAAACCCGGGATATCATTGGAAGGTGCTATGTGCTGAGCCAGGATCTCACTATTAAGGATGATATGGATAATGGAGTATGGAGCTTCTGTGATGGTCGTTTAAGAGGCCATGAGAAGTTTGGTTCCTGTCAGCAAGGTGTTGCTGCTACTTTTACTAGAGACTATCACTATATTGTGTTTGGTGCCCCAGGCACTTACAATTGGAAAGGTATGACCTGGCTTCCTTCCTACCCACCCTTCCTGTTTCCTCTGAGATTGCTCACAGGGGTTGCATCCTAAGGTTTTTTTTGTTTGGTTTTTTTTGTTTGTTTGTTGTTTTTTTTGGGGGGGGGGGGGCGGGTAACAGGGATCTAATGATTTTACCCTGTTCTCACAAAATGTTAATGCTCCTGTATCAAAAAAATTTACTGAAGCTCCTTTAAATATCTTTGAGAGAGTGCTTATGAATGGATAATGGAACTTTGCATATATGTACAGCAATTTTTTCCCTTATTAGTCTTAACCTTATGGTGGGATTGAGTGCTTGCTTTGAGACTTCCATACTGGAACAAATTACTAAATAATTTTAAAGTTATTTGATGAACCTTTTCTCCTGGGTTTGAGCAACTGTTAGATAGCTGCACTGAGATGTGTTTATCCTACAGTATTCTCCACTTTGTGAAGTCTGTGGAAGGTAGTACTTCCCAAATTAAATACTGGAGCATTGCAGGAAGATAACTGAACAGACCAATACTAGATGTATTCATATCTAAATCCATGGATATCCATGTAAAATTCCATGGATAATCTGTCTGAGTAAGAGCCAAGTACTCTGTATCATTTAGGAGATATTCCAAAACTTAAGGGAAAAAACCCATAGATTTTCTCTGTTAGTTTAAACTGAGAAGTATCTAAGTGGCCAGCTCTGTCTCTCTCTTTTTTTTTTTTTTTTCCTTAAAGTGATTTTTCCCATCACACTTATTACACCAACAGCTGTAAATACTTCCCTCTTTAGAACATCTGATCCCTCAGCCATTACATTTTTCCCCTCGTACACCTGTGCCTGCTATATGAACCATGCAAAATCTTTTGAGTTAAGCTCTGGCACAAGGTGTACTTTAGTGAAAACTTAATCTTCCACGTATCTGTCAACAAAATCTGACCAAGCTGAAACAGCATATTTAGTTCAGACACTGTTTTACTTTAATTGCAGAGAAGTGCTATGACAGTGTATCGGTCATAAGAGTACTCTTTTGTATCATGGAAAAACATGTTTGTGCTTGCCAAAATGTTAAATATGCCTGTTGATAAAAGGGAAGCACACATTTTATCAAACAATAGCTCTTTTCCCCTTAAATAATGTTTTCTAAATATATCACCGGTGTTTGTCATAGCTGAACAGTAAATTTTTTTTTTGTATTCCTGTGTACTTACCTCCGTTTTAAGAGAGGCTTTATGAGGTTAAGAACGGTGGGATGAGGGCAGTTCCTGACCAAGTTGGTCCCATGTTTTTGTTGAGAATTTTCTTAGTATCCCATGTTTTCCAGATCATTGCATGGCCTCTCTGTAGAGCAGCGTGAGATTCTGGCACGTGGATAGAACTTAGAAATTCATTGCCTTTTGAAAACACTTTCACCCAGTGTACTGTTCTGTGTTTGTCCCATTTAAACAGCAGTCACTATCTCATTTTTTGTAATTAATATTAGTTGAGAACCATTTGTTATTTTTCTCCCTTACCATTCATTTGCTTTTATTTTATCATTTCATTTCTTCAGGGGTGGTTCGTGCAGAGCAAAAGAATCAGACATTTTATGATCTGGGTATCTTTGATGATGGGCCTTACGAAGTTGGTGATGAGAGCCGCCAAGATAAGAATCTAGTTCCTGTTCCAGCTAACAGTTACTTAGGTAGGATTAAGCACCTATGGTAAATCTCTTTAGGCTTCTTAAACATTTGTGATCCCAGCCTGGTGCAATGATACAAAATGGGAGCAGAAAATCCTTCATTTGTGGACCCTGTAACATGTTAACCGTTATGGGTAATTCACATCTCCCTCCATGTCTGTGGGCCAGTTTTAAGTGTGAGATGATACTCTGTGGAGGTACCTAGAAGAGCTGCTGATTTAGTGAGAGATTTAAGAGCTGTGATGAGGACCTACAGATTCTTGGGGAGTGATTATAATCACTCTAGTGGTTAAGTACAGGGTATGGATCTGTAGTCCTTAGTCACAAGCTCTCTGCCCTGTGGTATCAGAAGGTTTATCAAAATTTGAGTTTCCGGATGTAACCGTTTCTCTCTCCCAGTAGGTGAATGCAATTTTTTTTTATTCTTCAAGTTTTTAAAACTCCAGTGGCCTTTTTACAGGCCTTTAAAATACTGGAATATGAGTAGTGATTGCATTTTAAGTGTATGTCTGTGTGTGTGTGCGTGCGTGTTGCAGGAGGTGAGTCTCTTGCACTTTGTGCATGCATGAAAGCAGAAATAAGTCCTTACACCACTGGATGTTACTGTACACCGGTGAGGTATGTTGGTGCAGAGAAAAGGCTACGCTGCATTTTTGGGAAGGCCTCATGTAAAGCGTAAAGAACCTTTCTGTTCTAGTGCAGATTTCTGTCATGTATTGATCCACTGCTTTTGGCAGATGCAACAAATACAATTTTGGTAACTTGAGACTGGCATTTCTGTGTGAGTGGTGGAAAGTTGAACAGTTGGGAAGGGCAATGCTAATACAAAAAGTGAAAGCAAGTCAAAAAAAGAGCCAGCTTGGAGGTACATATCTGTTAGAAGAAATAGAACATAAACTTCTGTTAAATATCAGCAATAATTACTGGGTGTTAAAAAAAAAAAAGAAATCATAAGAGCTTACGTTAGAAAGACAAGCTGATAACCTCTTCTGGTGAAATAAGAATTGGCAAGGTGAGGAGTGCTTGTGGACATGTCTTTTGCTGTGAACAGAGTAATACTGACTTTTTGCAGTTTTGTAACAAATGCATTTATCTCCTAAATGTAAGTGCTGCCTTTGATTTGTCATGATCAAAACCACTTCCAGGCAAGCCTGCTTTTCACTGGCATTGCTGTGTTCCCTCTGTTTAGACAGTAAACAAACATGGTTATAGCTGCTTTGCTTAACTACTGTTTTTTTCTCTTCAATCTTTCACTCGTGTTTACAGGTCTTCTATTTTTGACAGCTGTATCTGATACTCATCCAGATCAGTTTGTGTACAAAACATTGCCTCCCAGCATACAGGTGGACAAATCGGTGGATGTAATGATGAATAGCTACTTAGGTTTGTGACCACTTGAGGTGGCAGCATCTGGTCAGACATAATCTCCAGACCTTTGACATGGTCCTCTCCCTTCCATACGCCCTCATCTCAAATACACTGCAAGTAAAAGCATGTAAAAACAGGGATTCAGATGAAGAGGAGCTTGCAAAATAACATGGCTTCAGAGAAACACTGATTTGTCATGCATTTCTCCAAACCCTCTCATCCCTCCCCCAGATGGGACTCCCCAAATTTTTCTGGAACTGTCTCATTGTGAATTGCTGTAACTGAGAATTTTCATAGTAGTGGTGAAGTGTTTCAGAAGGGAGATAGCTGTCTGCTGGCTAGTACCTTTCTTCCTTGCCATGTGCATAATTTTCTACTTTGGCCTTCATTGGATATGTTGGTATATGCAGTATATTCTTTCAACTCAGTTTTTCATATATTTTAAAACATATTGGCTTTTATAAAGAATACGTAAGACTAAATTCATTTGAACATGTCCTTCAGGGCTGCATTAAATCAAAATTGCCAATTTCACCATTACTGTGTAACGCGATTCTCAAATACCGTATACATCATTCGTGTAAATACTGTGCTTGTGCGGTACATTTTGCATGTTTGCAGTAGAGTGAAACTGACTTGTACTTGGAAAGTTTTATAAATAATTTTGCCAGAGGAGAAATACTGGAGCTATATTCAAGTGGTAAGGTTTCATAATTTCTAAGCTGGTGTGTTTAAAAATGATCTTGTATTTGGTGTCCGTGAAAAGTAGATCTGAGTGAGCAATGAAATAATACATTTTGTGGGGGGAAATACTTAAATGTAATGTATGGAGGAGTGTAGACTTGTAAAGATGCATCCGCCAGTCCAAATAGAAATGGGGAATTCCCAGTATACCATACTCTGTCTTAGGCAAAACTTCTATTCATTATACCACTTTAATATAGTAGGGGAATTTATTTTTCTGATTAACAATACAAGCTGTGTGTTTATTTGTTTATATTTTCTTTCTTTCTCTGTTAAAGGTTTCTCTTTGGACTCTGGTAAAGGAATTGTCTCCCAAGATGAGATGACTTTTGTGTCTGGTGCCCCAAGAGCCAACCACAGCGGAGCAGTTGTTTTACTGAAGAAAGAGAAAAATCAGAGAGCACTTTCACTCGAGCACATGTTTGAAGGAGAAGGGCTGGCCTCTTCTTTCGGCTATGATGTTGCTGTTGTGGATCTCAACAATGACGGGTACGGCCTTGGTTAACTCCTGCTGCCTGTGTAATGAAGGATGGCAATCTGGTTTCTCTCTGCTTTGGTTTTTCACATGAGAAATACAAGGAATGCCAAATCCCATCTTCCGTATTTTGTTGGAGGAAATGGCGAGCATCTCAGGGAACAGTCAGGTCACAGTTCACATTTCTAATTACAGAAAAGAGTTTTATTTCAATTTAAACAATCAGTGTAAACAAAGAAAGAAGAAACAAATCTCATACCCAGAGAAGGCCCTAGAAGATCCTTGTATGTCACAAAGGGAATATAATCGGTTTGTAGTATCAGTGGAGCTGTTGTTGCTCAGCCAGTTTAATGTATTTTTTAGTCTTTGTTTAGAGCTCTTTGGCTAGCTGACCTTGAGACCACAGTCAGATAAGTTATTTTTCACAGTTCTTCTGTAAAAGGACTGCTTTTTTTTTTCTTTAATTCTAAGATGGCAAGACATTGTTGTTGGAGCCCCCCAGTATTTTGACAGAAGTGGAGATATTGGTGGTGCTGTGTACATCTACATTAACCAGCAAGGCAAATGGGAAGGAGTAAAACCTATTCGCTTAAATGGAACCACTGACTCCATGTTTGGCCTGGCAGTTGAAAATGTTGGGGACATTAATCAGGATGGATATCCCGGTGAGTGACAAACAATTACAATAAAAATATGTGTGACTTTTTTGCTAATGCCAGACTTGGAACATCTTACCCTTATCATGATTGCAAGCTCCAGAAAGAGTAAGAATGACTTTAGATGTTGCAACTTATTTTCAACAGATATTGCAGTAGGGGCTCCGTACGATGGGTTTGGCAAAGTATACATTTATCATGGATCCAAGAATGGAATAAATACAAAACCAGCACAGGTAATGAAATAACCTTTACTATATATAATTAGTCTTGCACAAAATGAAAGGAACGACGGGGCTATCCATCTTCTCCCTTTCTATTAATGGGGTGGTGGGTATGCAGAAAAGTCATAGGACCCTTCAAAGATGGCACTGCTGACCAGAAAGATTAGGAATTCTTGATTTTAATACACATTTTTCTTTCTGGGGCAGTCCTTTAGCACCAGTAATATGTAGAGAAGGAAGAAGGCATGTAGATGTGTAAGTTTTGGTTTTTTGAAAGAAATTTGGGGATTTGAAAATAATTGGTTTCTTCATTTTCTCTTTCACTACTACTACTTCACTTTCTTTTAAAAAAAAAAAATGTTTCTGCCTTTCTTTTTTTTGTGAGGACCACTGTGTTCAGTTAGCAAGGTGAGAATGGAACTTGATGGCACTTCCTAGTATACTGCTAGAATACTTTCTAGAATACTTTTTCAGTTTCAAGTGCCTACACTGCATAAATACTGTAAAGACACACAAGCTAGGCAACATTCCTATGCAAAACAGCCATCATTTCTGGTACTTGCTGCTGTTGCAAAGTAGCTTCTTGGAAGAAAAGCAAATCATCTTGGCACTGCAGTGTCATTTACCTGAACACAGAGGTCCTATTTCCTTGTGTGTCTTTTTTTTTTTTTTTTCCCCCTCCTGGCTATAGGACAATGATGTTCACTTGTTACTTACTTCACTTTTATAGCTTTTAAATGTCTGAATTTCCTCAATCTGTTTGCTCTTTAGATTCTTGATGGTGAAAAAACAGGCACCAGTTTCTTTGGTTACTCTATTGCTGGAAACATGGACCTGGATAAAAATGCCTACCCTGATGTTGCTGTTGGTTCCCTTTCGGATTCTGTATCTGTCTTCAGGTATTATATACAGAACTGCATTACACCAAGGTTTTGGTTTTTAGTTTTTTAAAAACATACTGCTTAGAAGTAACAAAAAGCTGTTTGGCCTGGAGCATATTTTTCCTTCTAGAAGTTGGAAATTCTGGGGGAAAAAAAAATCCATAAATTGGTTTGTTACTTTATGCCCCTCTTCTGACCGAGAATACAGGGCAAGAGGGTGAATGTGGACAGTTACTGTGGAGTGCTGATGTGTGTAGTGTGTCTGTAACTACCCTGGCTTTGCCCTGTGGTAACTAACTTGGATGCCCGTGTCCTTCGATGGAATTAAGGGTGACAAGTAATTCTTTTGCCTTAAGAAAAGAGAAGTTAACTGATACATTTGCTAGAGCTTTTGTTTGCTGCTGTTACATAAATCTAATCCTGCTTTATTGAAGAAAGACCCAAACCAAACCAAACCCTTCTTTTGGAGCTGAGGATCCAAAAACAGTGAGGCATACAGCCTTGCTGAGGTTCCAGTGGGGTCCATGAAACAGCTGTGAGGAAGCCCTGCAGCTGGGATCCTTCTGGATTTCTGTAGTACATGCCTTAATTAGGGATGAGGTCATGGTCTTTTGCAGACCTCTGCTTTTTTTCCAGTTTAATGTACTGTTAAGTTGAATTCACTAGTAATGAGCAGGAAAAGGGCTGTCTCCTCATCAGAGCTGTGAAGGCTGCATCAGGTTCAGGTCTTCGGTGGTTGCTGTCAGGTCCCAAAGGAGGAGGAGCAGAAATTCTAAAACTGGTTGTGTCAATTTTGGGGATGAAAACAACTCTACCTTTCAGGCAGAACGACCTTTCCTACAATTTTTTGATGATCACATCTCTAAGGTGTATAGGATTCGTGTACATAATTGGAATGTTCTTAAATACACTGAAACAGCACTCAACAAAAGCAACTCATATTGCTTGTGGAAGAGAATAGAGTAAGTGGAAGGGAGGTCGGCTAGATTAAGTGTTCTGCTTACTCAAAAGGAGCTTTAATCATTTGCTGATATGGGCAGTACAAAAACTTGTACAAAGGTGAGAATGAAAACCTTTATGGTGATGAAGAGTGCAATGGGTGGCCCAGTTAAAAGAAATTTGCTAGAAAAGGAGGAGGTGGCTTACTGGCCATTTTAAACAACCCTTAGATGCTTTGATGAGAGCAGTATGAGCTCATTCATTTGTTCATGTGAACTGTCTTTTCTTGTCCCTTCCAAAAAGGAGGAAAAGTTGTCAGACTGAATTATGGTTACAGCCTACATGCAGAGGAGTCAGGAAATGAAAACATAATTTCCCCCAGCCACCCAGGCTCCACATTAAAGCTGTTGCGGACATCAACCTGAATGAACTTCAGTACCTACAGTTGTTCACAGGGGCTGAATTGCCATTGGGGTGGGAAAAATCCCTTTGAATTTTCTGGTTTTTATGTGTATAAAAAGACAACCACAACATCACGTTAATGTACCCTGCTTCCCTGTCAGGCATTTAATACAGTTGTTTTTTGTGACTTGCTTTGCTTAGCTTTAAGTAGTCTTCTTTTGTTTCTAACCATTATCAAAGCCAAACTCTGTGTTTCTTGGGGTGTCTTTGCTGCAAATCAGTGCAGGCATGGAGGACACCTAGGATTCACATGAATTATTTCATTAATCTTAACAGAAACTTTTCCTTCTTTTTACTCCCCGTTTTCCCCCCAAATGAAGATCTCGGCCTGTGATAAGCATTAGAAGAAGCATTACAGTACAGCCTGACAGAATTGATCTAAAGAAAAAGAACCCTGAGGACCGTAGTGAAATATGGTAATTAAAACCAAAAATTACTCTATCAGAAGCCTTGGTGTATTAAGTTTTCTGTTGTCAGAATTCATTCTGTCAGTGATGATGTTAAAGTGAAGGGGTATAACAGTCACACAGGTTAAGCAAATGTATCTATATATGATAATTTTGACTTCCTGAATTTGTTATGCCTACTGTACTAAAAGTGTGGCATATGTTCTGTTCATAATGTCCATTTTTGAAAATGAATGTCACTTTGCCACTTAAGACTTTTAACACTTGCAAGTGTCTTAACTTGTACAGCTTTCTCCTGAGTAGAGATGTAAGAGCAAATGCCAGAAAATATTTTTTCTAATTGCTTATCAACCATTTTTTCTTGCTTTGTAATTCAGTTTAGTAAGCAGCAAATTACTGTTCTAGCATGAATAACACAGTCTAAGACTGATAATATCAGTCAACGGACTATTAAAACTTTTCAGTCTGGACCATGCCTTACTGAAGTTAATACTAATTTCTTGCCACTTTTTACAGGATGGATGTGAAAGCATGTTTTCAATATACTGCAAACCCCAGTGATTTAAATCCAAGAATAAGTAAGTTTTTAAGAGAAGTATTTTTTATCTGTTTGTTACATGGTTTGTTTTTTTCTTTTTTTTCTTTAGAGTGTATCATGGAAGAATAGTATGCAAATTATAGTGACTCATCTCAGACTGACCATCAAATTTAAAACGTGACTGAATACTAAGGTCAATCAGCTATCACACTATCTGTATGTAGAGTAACATGTATTTAGAGTCATGCTGGTATATTAGGAAGTTTTGTGGATGACAGACTGAACTGAAGCTTTCTGGGTGATACTACTGCCAGTGAGCAAATGGCTGCCATACAGACCAAAAACATTTTGCCTCTCTAGGTTACCGCTGCTTTAGAAAAGTTTTAAAAGCCCATTTCATATATCACTAGTAAGCATCATTTCTTATTGGAGACTTACTGTATAAAACTGTTCTGCATTCGTGAAAATGGTTTTGTGGAAATAGGTAACTGAAATAAAAAAAATCTTCATATTAACAGGAACCTAGAAGACTGTGCCATAAATACAGTTAAAAATGTAAAGCATTAGTTTCTCATGTCTCCTGTTTTCTCTCATTACAATGCTGCTGTTACTACACCTCAGAAAAACTGTAGAATTTTGAGAGGAAATGAGAAGAATTTTAAGCCCAAACCTCATTTTCCCCCGGGTTGTCTTGAGTTTCTCAGTAACTAGTAAAAGCTGTAGGATGTGCCTGAATAAGGTCCTGGTCCTTCAACAGGTCAAGTGCTTCCAGCTCTCGGAGGCAGCTCACGTGTGCCCACCTGCGTGCTTCTGAGGCCCGGCATGCTCAGTGCTGTTCCCATCCTTGCAACACTGCATTAGCTCTGTGAATACAGAGATGATTAGAAGATGCACAGAGTTCAGCTCTAATCAAAACATGGCTCAGCATACAACTAGAAAGCTCTAGTCACACTTTTGCCCTCAGTGTTAAAATCAACAGTGTACCTTGACCTCAAAACCCTGCTGGATGCTTAGGTGCTATTTGGGACAAAACAGAAATCAAGGACAGCGAGTCAAGAGTATTTACAAAGTTTTTGTATCTCAGCCCTCTGCTGGCTCAACAGCAGCAATTACATCTCCTCCAGCCAGCTCTGCATGGTGGTGAAGTAATGGGGTACTTTTGGAATAAAAGAATATGGTTTAGAAGGTTCCTTTAGATAAACGCACAGGGTACACAGCCCTCAACTGGAGAGGGACAAAACTGACAGATGGAGAAAGTTTTGTAAATAACTGAAAACAGTTTGTGAAGCCCAGCACTGGCTGAAACAGTCTTCTCCACGTACCTGGAGAAATTAAAAGTTCTTTTTAATAAGGCAAGGGTTCTTTTTTATAGTGACCTACTTTATTTCTTCATATAGAGATCAACTATACATTTGAAGCAGAAAATGAGAGGAGGCAGCTAGGCCTGCCGTCTAGAGTACGGTTTAAGGACCACCTGTCTGATCAGTTTACTGCAAGTACAACCCTAAGGGGACAGAACTCAAAAGAGTGTGTGACAACCAAGCTTGTACTGCAGGTAAGGCAGAGTATTTTATTTCATTTAGATCCATTTAAAACAAAAGTGTGCTCTTTTTTCAGCCTCATGGTACCTTTGTGTAGAATTTAAAAGGCACATGCAATATAAAGTTTCAAAACTAGAAAACAACTATAGTGAAGTAGTACCTTACTACTCCCTGCACACATGCTGCTTCCTCCTGTTGCCTTTCTTACAAAGTATGAATAAAAGTTGTAGCCACTGCAGAATGCTCTGGAGGTCAATAGAGCTGAACTAATTTAGAATAAGAGATGGAATAAATGCCAAAAATGGAGAGCTGTTTCCAACAGAAGTAATTGTTACAGAATTTAATGGTGTGACTGGCTAGGAAAAGAATTTTAACCCCTAGAAAGCTTGGTATGTGCTCTCTTGACTCGGCTGCTACACTGGCCCTTAAAGGTGGCACTGCTCCAGGAGCTCAACAAATTCTGTATGTGTGGCTCAGCAGTAATGAGCCAGCCTCCAAGGCTGCTTTTGACCGCAGCAAATTAAAGAGTGTGAACTTAAGCAATAGGGAGAAAGTATGTTATTTTACTGTTGTAGTGTGAATTCCACTTGCCTGAGTTACCATCTGTTGTTCCTAGGAATTCTTAACAGTGAGAGAAATCATCAGATTGGGAAGCAAAAAAAAAAAAAACCACCAGTACAGCTAGGTTCCTTGTGTTCTTGCCCATTTTTAGAAAATGCTGGTTTTCTATATAGTGAATAGTTTTAATAGGGCAAAATGTAGCAGAAGAGTTTGGTTCACTGCTTGTTCTAATATGTGTATCAAAAGCTAAATGTGTATCATTGTGTTGTTTTTTCTTCTCTGCACTAATTATGTCATTTATATATTTTAACAGGAAAAAATTAAAGATAAGCTACGCCCCATTCCAATATCAGTCAGTGTTAAAATTGCTGGCCTGGAGTCTAGTTCACCGTCCACAAGAAAAGAGAGAGCACTTCCAGATCTTATACCAATTCTAAATTCAAATGAATCTGAAACAAAGACCACAAAAGTAAGCCTTTGATACCACATTTTCCCATAAATCTGTACTTTGATACATCACTGACTTTTAAAGGCTGTAGAAAGCTAAATTACAACCAAAGGAAATAACTGGGGTGGCACTGGACTTGTAACTACTGGCTTTTGTTTTGCATTTTGTTATGAACTTGTTACAAAACATTATGAACTAGATCCTGTGTTTCTTTTGCAACAAAAGGGAAGATAGTATAGCTGCTAGTTTTTTTTTTCTGTCCCCAACAATTTTAGCAGGAAATGTACTTTTGATTAAAAATGGAAATCCATCATCTCCCACTGTGAACACTTGTCCCACATCACAAAATAATGTACATCCTAATTCTTCCATGATAAGGATGCTGCAGCAGCGTTAGAGCTCTGCAGCAGTGACATAGAGGGAGTATCTCGGGTAAAAGATGTCATTTCCTCAGTGCTCACTGAAGAATCAGACTTACAGATGCTTTTTCTCATTAGAAGTGTACCTCTTACTTAGAATTATCTAACTCTGCCTTTTAGTCACATTTAAAGTTCTAAATTATCAGCATCAAGGGCTGTCTCACAAAGAAAAACTGTCTTGACAGGTGAGAAGAGTCAGGTTAAAAATCTTACTCTATCCAGGAAAGTGTCTCTGAGTTCCCTGTAGGTGCTTTATGCAGTGCACATCAGAATCTTGTTTTAAGCTAGTATCATGTGGCATGCAGTAAAAGTGCTTTGGTTTTATTTAGGTGGAGTTCTTAAAAGAAGGATGTGGAGAAGACAATAAATGTCACAGCAATCTGAAACTTCAGTACCGGTTTTGCACTAGAGAAGGAAATGAAGACAGGTTTACTTATTTACCACTGTAAGCCTTGATTAATGCATTGCTAAAATTCAAATTATTAACAAGTGCTTCAAAGAACTTCTGGGAGATAGAGCAGCTTTATTCTGTTAGTCTGGCAAATGCAGCCCTATGACATAGTACTGATCTGTCAGGGTGGGGAAGGTGGGGGAGCGGGCATGAGCTTTAGAAGAAGAGTAGGGGTATGGAGACAAACGGATACAAGGTGGCCACAACCATGCAGGTGTGGGCTAAAGGTTAGAAAAAAAAGTTTCTAACCCTGGAGAAAGGAGATTGTAAACCAGCCTTGCAGTAGCTTACTGTGTGTAATACTGTTAACTATTATTGAGATGAGGTTTGATTGTGAGTATGATAACATGATATACTATAGTCTAGTAGCCTAAGAGAAGCAGTTACAAAGAAGTGATTTCACCATAACACACAGCTAACACCCTGCTGCATCTCTCCTCCCTGGAGGGCCAGTGAAATTAGAAAAGAGGTGTGAAACAAACAAAAGGAAGTATGTTTACTTACTGTCAACAGTTCGTCTCCTTTAGCAGTGAGTGCCACAACCTGACTCGGATGACAAAACCATGTATACTTTACAAGAAAAAAGTAGGTCAGTAGATTTATTCAGAGAAAATTCATTACTATTAAACATGAGCCAGATGCAAGTGCTGGTTCAGAAATACTATAAGCTCATGATTACTTGAGGGGTATATCAGTCTGTTCTATCCTGTTAACTGCTGCCCACTTCGAGAGACTAAATACTGGTCTGGGAAAAAAAAAAACAAACCTATGACGATTCATGTGTTTATGGTCTTACAATAATTCTTCCCTAACAGAGGGAGTTACATTTGGGTAAGCCACAGTAAAAAGCAAACTCTAATATATGTTTGTTTTCCTAATGTACCCAACGCTGTATACTCCGTTTCTGTAGTGAAAATGGCATGCCAGTGCTTGTTCTGAAAGATCAGAAAGATATTGCCCTGGAGATAACGGTGACAAACAATCCATCTGATGCAAAAAATCCCCAAAAAGATGGTGAAGATGCATATGAAGCCAAACTAATAGCAACTTTTCCAGACAGTCTGACATATTCTGCGTTCAGGGAGATGAGGGGTTATCCTGTAAGTATTTTTAAAGAGAAAAGATACTCAATTTTAAAATATTTTCAGCATATATTTATTTTTAAATGTATTCTGTTTAATCAGGAAAAACAGCTAACATGTGGTGCTAACCAAAATGGCTCTCAAGCAGAGTGCGAACTTGGAAATCCTTTCAAAAGAAATTCTAATGTAAGTTGCACCCATTTTACTCAAGTCATAAAATCTGATTCCTGATTGCAGTTGTCCAAAGTTTCTGTGTCATAACTGGAAATTTGATTTGGATCTGTTTTTTTAACTCTAGAATTTGATGGTGTATTTCTGTAATACTGCACATATTAATATATTTTATAAAATGTTTACATATTCCATGGATGTTCTTTCTTGTCTAGGTAACCTTTTATCTGATCTTAAGTACCACTAAAGTTAATGTTGATACAACAGACTTGGACATTAATCTGAAGTTGGAAACGTAAGTTTTCTTTGTGTGTGTGCTCGCTATGTTTTTACATACAGTTGTAAATGTTTTGAATTAATTTGTTTGATTTACAAAAGCAATTTAATAGTAAAGTGAAAAACTGTGAAATTTGTAAAATAAACGGCATTGTTTCCTTTTCATTGTAGAACAAGCACTCAAGTTAATTCGACTCCAATTACAGCTAGTGCTAAAGTGGTTCTTGAATTGCTTTTATCACTCACTGGGTAAGTGCTGATAGCATAACAAATGGGGGGGGCTGGGGATGACACTTTTGCTGCAGACTTCATTAAAATCTGATTATTCTCCTTCCCCACCCCCACCTGAACAGAGTTGCTAAGCCTTCTCAGGTATATTTTGGAGGTAACATCATTGGTGAGAGTGCTATGAAATCTGAAGATAATATTGGAAACCTCATAGAGTATGAATTCAGAGTGAGTAATTTAGATTAATGCCAACAGCTGCTTTTAATCAAACAAACAGCTTCTCTCTTTATGCATAGAATACTTGGAAAAGTTGCTAGATTTAAAATTGGCTTTTCTTGTCCCAAAATCCTGACTACCAGTTCAGAACATGCAGTCTGGCTGCAGACTAGAGCTTCTATGTTTTATGATGATATTTTGAGAAAGTGACCTGAGGCTGGCTGTACACTTTTTCTTTTTTTTCAGAGCAGTTCATGCATGTTCAGTTGTACAGCATAAAACCCTATGCAGGTAGGGAAGAAAACTTAAACCCAGACCCCTAACTGTGGCATGCCCAGGTGTTAGCTGGTGCACACAGACAGCGAGTATGTGTACTTACTGCGTGCAGGATTGAGCAGGCACAAGAAGACACTGTGGGACCCGCTCTGAATGTGTGGGTCTGTTCCACTCTTTTGGTCTTCCGCCTAATTAATAAATCAACGAGAAGGCTAAGGGAGGCAATTTTGGTTCTGTAAAAATTCTGTTCATCAGCAAGAGAGTTGCTTTTTCTACATCATTAATGCAAGCCCCGTTGTCTTTGTACATAGTAGTTTGTCAGGATTAAAGTCCATCTGTCAATCCTTTACTTTCTTCTGTACCTTGCATGCATATATTAAAGTAGAAGCAGTTACAATATCTGTTTTAGAACTTGCTATTATGAACAGTAACATGAAGAAAGCAAAAAAATAGGTTGGGAAACAACTTTCAGACTTGGGAGAGCAAGAGCTGGTTATCTTTCTGTGTCAGAGTTCCTCATAAACTTGCAATTTGCCTCAGTTATTTAACTGAATGATTTGTTAACTCTAAATTGGAGTTGTTGTTTCACATGAAGATAGATTTCTAAAAATCAACAGCTTAAAGTTCATGTTAGGGAATTTTAATCCTTATATGTTTAAACTCTGTATTTACTTGCTAACCCAGTGTGCTAGTTTTAGTATATGCTCTGTTTTTATACTCTGTTTTGACTGTCTTCCATCTCCCTTTAAATTTCCTGTTAGCTGCATGCTTAGGACTTGCTCAAGTCAATAACACTTTCGATAGAGAAGAAAATCCCTTTCAGAAGTATTTCACAGTTTAAATAATATTTGTTTTAACAGGTAACTAACTTGGGCAGACCACTGAAAACATTTGGTACTGCTTCCCTGGACATCCAGTGGCCAAAAGAAATTAGTAATGGCAAGTGGCTGCTTTATTTGATGAAAATAGATTCCAAAGGCTTGGAAAAAGTCTCCTGTCAACCTGAGAATGAAATCAATAGTTTGCATGTTGCGGTATGTTACCCTGCCTTCTGTTAAGGAATTAGTACAACATGAAAGCACCACGGCATGTGATAGTAGGGCATAAGAGCTTGCCTTCAGAAGGACTTTTTTTTTTTGTCTTAAGCAGGTCACAAGCACAATACATGAACAATGTATAAAGGGTTAGGCTTATTAGGAGACTTCATAACAACTAATGAGGATAATATGCTGAAGGATAGCTGCTATGTCATGGTGACTGTTTTTGCAATGGGGACTGCTGTCATATGCTCTTATAGGGTGAAATTGCTGATTGCTTTAACAAATTTCATCAGCATTCTTGAAATCTGGTAAAATTCTTACACAGAAAACAATAAACAGGAAACATCTCCCCATCCTGGGGGAATCCATGTACTTTCTTAAAGAGAGAGGGCTTGCACTTAAATTTACTTATTTACAACAAATATGATAAATAGAATTTCTCAAGCAAGTTTCACAGCCCTTCATTGTGCCTATCTAGCAAGGTTTTTTCCTAAACCCTGAGCCTTCATTTTCATTATATTTTTTTATATCTTAAGATCATTTGGGAGTTTTAATTTTCACTATTAAAAGTGCATGCACGTAAACCCATTCTTGTCAGATGACGACATTAGTTAGTAAAACTTTCAGTGAGGGTAATTAGTATACAGTTAAAAAAAATTCATCTACTGACCTTAGCACAATCTTACTCTTTTAGCATAGTAACATTGATAGCCTTTATGTAGAACAAAAATGGAAATAGCATTGAAAGCTTTATAAATCTAAAACTCCCTTGACCTATTAAAGTAGTCAGCTGACGTTTCTTTAGGTAATCTCAAATTCTAGTAATTGTCCTGACTCTACTATTAGCAATACATATAGGTAAGTAGGGATGTATAATGATGTCACTCATGTGCTGATCTTGAAATAAGAAAACACTGAACTCGTTTCTTTGCTTGTATGGGGTCAGAATTAGGAGAATTAAGATATAGTTATGATAAACTACTAAAACTCCTATGTCCTCCCCCCCCCCTTTCTTTTAGGAATCCCATGACTCAAGAAGGAAACGTGAGGTTGCAGAGAAGCAGATTACAGACAGCAAAACATTTTCTTTTTTCTCAGAAAGAAAATACAAGACCTTGGTAAGCATTTTGCACCAACTACAGTCTTGTCAGATACCTCCCCCTGCACTCATAAGAGGGCTTTTCTGAGTTTTGCAGGGTAAAAGAAGGTTATCTCTTTGCTTTGTTTTTATCTTAAATCCAAGTATCGATGCTTTGAAAATTTGACCGTTTAGGTTATCCTACTGATGAGAGAGAAATAGGAAAGAATTTCTGCATAGTTATCTACATTAAAATAAACAGGCAATAGCATCTTCATTGTATTTTCCTATTGCTGTCAGTACAGATTTTGGTTCTTGCACGTAATTAATATAATCCAATTTTTAATCGGGGTGTGTGTTAAACAATTTGTGAGGATGTGTTTTTATTTACATGTAGAAATTTTTAATTGTAGGACTGCAATGTGAATGCACGCTGTGTGGACATAAAATGTCCCCTGAAGGGTTTAGACAGCAAGGCATCTATTGTGCTGCGTTCCAGATTGTGGAACAGTACTTTCTTAGAAGTAAGTCCTCTTCCCTGCCATTTTTGGAAGGTCAGAGTTCTTTCCTGTTCTGTGTCTAATGTCTGTATTTTATTTTGGAACAGGAATACTCCAAAATGAACTACCTGGACATTCTTGTTAGGGCTTCGATCAGTGTTCCTGCTGCAGCTAAGAATGTTAAACTCACAAATGAAGTTGCTCAGGTAGGTTCAACATGTAATGCTAACCATGTGTTACGGTTGCCATGTTTCCAGCTTATCTCAAAGACTGGGGAAAAAACCCAAACCATTTAAAAAAAAAAGTAGCTAAAAGTTTAGCTCTTTAACTTAATTTTGAATTATTTATCATTTTAACCTTTTAACCAGGTCAGAAAAATTCACTAGCATATTGAAATGATACCAGTAGGAACTTTTTCTTCAAAAACATTTTGTAGATGAGAGAGAGAAGACTTCTTGTTACAGAAGAGCTAAGACTGTATAAATTGCAGCTTTATATTCAACATGGATGCTTCTCAAATGTTCTTTCCATCTTCACATATTTTCTCTCCTTTAGGTGCGTGTTACTGTCTTTCCTGCAAAACCAGTAGCACTTTATACAGGAGTACCTTGGTGGATCATCTCTGTGGCCATTTTTGCTGGAATACTGATGCTTGCACTGTTGGTATTCTTACTATGGAAGGTGAGGTTTTATTCATCTGGTTATTTTATATTTCCTGGTCTACAGCTGATGAGACGGCAAACGATTAAGTATTTTGGTTTGTATTTGGGACTCAAAACAGAGCAAAACTGCCCAAACCATAGATTACCTTTATCCATTTTTCAGTTTTGCAACATTTGGAATTAAAATGGTTACATGGGAAGACTTGTTATGACATTTTTCTGTTTGCACATCCTCAAAAGGGAGTATTTTGAGGTCTGGGCAAAACTTGAGACAAATGTTCAGAGACCATAGTTACTTTGATATGGATGGATACAGCTAATTGGGGCTTCTGCAGTTAGGTGTAAAACTTCATGTGAACCATGTACAAATGTTTTAGCAGGGCTTTGTTATCATAACACTAGAAATGCCGTTCAGCTGATGGTAGATGAAAATAACCAAAAGGTACAGAAATAATACAAAGCCAAGTGTGCTGGTGAATGTCTGTAGTACTGGCCTTTTATCTTAGAAACCCTGAAGGAGGAAATGAGTGTGCATAACAAAAGGTTAACAGTTTGCAAAAGAAAAAATAAAGTACCTATTTTTCTAACTACCTTTGGCATTTTTACAACTAACTGTGGTTCCAAGTATAACAGGGCAGTCTTTTTACTCTTAGTTTTTACAGGCATAGGCAGTTAGTATTTGCTGTTATGGGATAGCTGAAGGTCATTAAGAAAGAGGGGAAGAAGAATATCCTGTCACTTGCCTTCTTCTGGAGAAGCTGCACCAGTTAGCTTTGCTGAGGACCTACTATTTGCTGCAGGTTACTTCTCACAGGATAGTTCTGACTTCCGTATTTTCTAATAAATGCCCAGCTCCTGCTGCAAATCTTCCTGATGAATTAATACTTTGGGTGGGCTGTTAGGTTATAACTACTAGTGGTTTACTGCACATGAAAACACATTTTTCACAGGCACACCCACAGTGTACAGTGCTTCTTTTGATGACACTGTGCCAACTTATGAAGGACAAATATGGTACTTCAACGACAGTTACGTGATTGGTTTAAGACAAATGCTTGTGTTGTACAGGTCAAAGCAGTACTCATCTTTGTTCTACCCTCTGTTTTTGTGTCTCCTGTGCAGTAGTTCACTAACAGGTTTCTGTATAGACTTGTTTTGGCTCTTCACAGCCAGCTTTAGTTGCTATGGACATATTTTATAGTAGTTTTTCTTAAAAAAAAACAAAACCAACAGATGCACTACAAATTTAACAAAATGCCTCTAAAATACTTCAGGTTATTCTGTTATTTTACACATCAAGTTAGTCCAAGTTCTCAGATCTAGAAATGGCTAAGTTCTTGTTACATTTTTTTTTCTGCCTGTGAAGGGATAATAGGAACATAGTTCACAGAGTTAATTTAAGTCAGTTTTAATAGGTTTGACTTCTTGCAGTCCACAAAAATTGACTAAATACCTTGCTTCCTTGTAGTGTGGTTTCTTCAAGAGAAATAAGAAAGATCATTACGATGCCACATATCACAAGGCTGAGATCCATGCTCAGCCATCTGATAAAGAAAGGCTTACTTCTGATGCATAGTATTGATCTACTTCTGTAATTGGTAATTGATGATATTTTTTAATTTTTAGCTGTGGCACTTGCTATGGTTGCGGTGGCTAACTATGAAGCTTTTACTGCATATGTTCTATTAACTTTTGGATTTCAAACTATTGTACTTGCTTGCTCATTCTGTCAATAGATTTTCAGCTTTTGGTGCACGTGAACAAACAAGTGTTTATCTTGGTCTAAAAAGCTTGTTTATTTCTCTAGAAAATGTTGATCCATGGCAATGGTTTTTAGTCTTTTTTTTTTTAATTTATGTTTTAACAGTACAAGTAAGTTTTTAAGCTTGAGAGATGGTAATCCAACACTGCAGAGTTGAGATTTAAAGCTAAGACTATGTGGACAATAGATAAACTTGCTTTACTAACCTTCTGTGCATGCTAAAAGGTACATGTTGCTTATAATGAAAGGGGTTTTCATAATGAGAATTTAATTTGCTGTGGAACCATCTGTTTTCCTTCAATTCTAAGGTATACTTTTCTAGGAATGTACTTTCCTCTGCTGAAGCTACTAGATGCACGATGCTTCTAGCAACCTTTACTCAACTTAAGATGTTACATGCATGTACATTATATTAAGTGATGCTTGGGATGAGGGGGTGGGGAGGAATTCTTAACTAAAATACATCAGAACGGTGCTTAATGAAAAACTAAGAGATGGCTAAAGATTTGGTCTATGCCTCAATGCAATTTTTTAAAAATTGAGTTCCATGTAAGTTTTATTATTTAAAAACCAACCAACCAACCAACAACAAAAAACTCACCACCTCAAATACTATGAACAAAATCTTGCCCCTTTAATCTTTTTTTTTCTAGTAGTATCTAATGAGAGCTGGATGGCACAATGTCTCTTAACCTTAATCTTGACATCAGTGACCCATAAGCATGTAAAGTTGAGTGTCTACCAATCATCATCGTTGTAATGCTGTGGCCATAACTACATTTTGTTTTGAGGAATGGACTGAAATTAATTTTCAATATTTAAAATCTGTTTTTACAGTGGCTTTGAATAAAAAAAATTGCAGGGCACAAATAAGCTGTACTAGATTTCATCTAGGGAGACTTGTCGTGGCACATTACAAAACTCGCAAGTTAATGTCTGTTTTATTTATCCCATGGCAAACTAAGCAAGTCTCATGTTCTAATGCTGCATATGTGTGTGTTAGTTCAGGTGACTACAGTTGAGATGTGGTGCTTGGGAAAACAAGGCCCTACTGTAACTTTTCTTGAAGGTCCTGGAAATCTTTCTGTAGGTTTTTAAAGGTAAATCATGTCACCATACAGAAAGATACTGAAGTACATACCTACCTTTGACACAGAAGCAAGCTTTCCTGAACTTTATCTACTTCTTTGTGTAGCATTAAATTCTCTCATTATATGAATGAATAGCTTTATAAGATGACTTAAGAATTGTAAAACAAATTTAGAAAGTTAGTGGAGGGAGGGAATATTTTTAAGGTATTAGATTACCACCAGATTGTCAGACTGCCATTTGTCTTCAACTGGTGCTGGAACAACTAATGTAGACCTGCTGGCTCACATTTTTACAGCTAAGTACACTACATTTTTGGCCTACATATGTTTGTTTTCAATTTTCTTACCTGTGTATCTGTGCAAAGGAAGAATTTACTGCCTCTATAATTGTAGTGCTTTGGCAGCAATTCAAACCTAAACTGTTCTTTTTCTTCTCTGCCCCAGTGCGGGTTCTTCCAGCGTTCTAGGTACGAAGACAGTGTCCCCCGATATCATGCTGTAAGAATTCGAAAAGAAGAGCGACAGATCAAGGACAGGAAATGTAAAGACCTTGAGACAAAACAATGGTTCACAAAATGGAATGAAAATGAAAGTTACTCTTAGGGAAAGATTCTTTTCATCCACAAAGTTCAGATAGAAGTTAAGGTTTTCATTAATGGAATACTGACAGAATTAGACCTATGAACACTATGGACATTCACCATTTGATTGTAGATATTACTACTTATATTGAGGCTTTTGTTTGCACAGTTAAAATTGCTTCAACAGACTTTATTTGCATTATTTAATTTCCAGACTGCCTCTTTCCCCCTTCAAATCTAACTCACACTTTAGACAATGCTGTGTTGATTTAGGGTCTTTTCTGCAAAATATGCAAAACCACTACCAGCAGACCTTTTCCTGTGATCCTAACCTTATTCTGAGGTATGCAAGGAATGCATGGTTAAGGTCAAGACAGGTTCTCCATCCTTCCCTCAACACACAGTGGCCTTAACACACTTTGTTCAAGTATAATCTGAAGACCTGCAAATCTGCTTTAGACATAAACTTTGCCTGCTGCAGTAGTTAGGGCTTAACAAAAAGCATCATCTTAAATTACATGTGCAATAGGTCATGTTGCTTGATTTTTCTTTTTTTTTTTTAAGATCAGATTCTGTGATTCTTATTCACAACAAATATACACAGTTTTTTTTAAAAGAGAGGCTTGAATAGTAGATGTACTTTTTGTATATATATATATTTTAGTTGTTTTTGTATTTATTTTTGTTAGAAATCATTGTCTTTGACTAACTGTTAGGACAAAGACTTAAGTGAACTTTCAACTCCACTGTGTTTTTGAACTTCAGATTATGAGACTTGAGGCTTTAACTGCATTTTAATAAGTCACTGAAGGTGCCAATGCTTTCTAAAAATGTAAATATTTATTCCAGTGATGTGTATGGGGGCTTTTTTTTCCTGATACTTGTAACTTTATGTAATAGGAATTATCAGGTCTTGTAACATGATTTATGTATTACTTCAGACCATTTAATGATTTGGACACCAAGCAGAAATAGGGTTTTTAGATACAGTTTTATACTTACTGCAAGAAAGTGAGAGGTTCTCTGGAAACAGCTTTCCAGCTTCATAAGGACTTCCTGTTTGGCAAAAGGCATTGACTACTGCAACTGTTACAGAGCACTTGAAGGAGGCTATAAATGCCTAACTTACCTTAAGTATGGGGATCTGAGCTGATCCATGTTGAGACTACTGAATCGTCTTGAATACCTGAATGTTGATAAAAGTAGAACCACAATGTTGTGTTTATCAGTAATCTAGTTATTGTAACATAACTGATATAACTATTTAAAGAATTTACTTTTTTACCCATGTTCTAAAGCTTTGGTACTATTTAAGAATGAAGATTTAGTTCACAATTGCTTATTCCATGTGAAACAAAATTCTGCTCAAAAAGTATGCACGTTAATTGCTAGTAATTTGAACTATGCAAAAACCTCTTGGTACTTTTTCCCCTCATAGGGTAAAAACCTGCTAGGAGGGCAGTTGTCAAGTGTCTTATTTTTACTACTAACTTTGAACGTGCCTTCTTGGAAGGTGCTGTCACCTAAAAAGTCATCATTATAGGAAGTGCATTGATTTAATAATAGACTCTTCTTTCTCCCACTAAATAATCTCAGTATGCTGTGACCCTGATTTTATGAACACTTACACATGTATTTAGCTGTTACCCAGTTTTTGAGCTTTTAAAATTCTAGCTTATTTGCTGAAAGGCTCAGTAGCATCAGAAGCCAGGCTAATCAGGGGCTAAGAAGCATGACAAATAGCCTTAGATTTAAAAGCAGATTGTGGCCCTCACCTAAGAACATGAATGTCTTAGCAGTGTTAAACTGAAAGTTCTTGAAAAGTAAGTCATGTCACTGGTATACTTCTATCTCAAAACTTTTTTTATACCAGATAGCAATGCTACATCATTCCATGATTAGAAATTACCTGTGGATATTTGTATAGAAGTGTGAAATAAATTTTTTTTTAATTAAACATTGTTTTGTTAATAGTGATTTCTTATCATAATTAATGGAGTTGAACTTAGCCAAGTTCACTGGAAGAGTAAGCTGAAAGTTGCAAGCTTTAACAAATTGTCTCATTTTCAATATTGCCATAACTCTCACTGCCCTCCCCCCTGCAACGGGGCAGTGTAGTGGGTTGACCATGGCTGTACACCAGATGCCCACCAAAGCCATTCTGTCACTTCGCACCCCCCCTCCCCCCTCAGCTGGACAGGGGAGAGAAAATATAACAAAGGGTTCATGGGTCCAAGATAAGGACAGGAGAGATCACTTGCCAATTACCATCATGGGCAAAACAGACTCAACTTGGGGAAAATTAATTCAATTTATTACCAACCAGCCAGAGTAAGGTAATGAGAAATAAAACTAAATCTCAAAATGCCTTCCCTCCACCCCTCCCTTCTTCCTGGGCACAACCTCACTCCTGGATTCTCTACCTACCACCCCCAGCAACGCAGGGGGACAGTGTTTACGGTCAGTTCATCACGTTACCTCTGCTGCTTCATCCTCTTCAGGGGCAGGACTCATCACACTCTTCCCCTGCTCTAGTGTGGGGTCCCTCCCACAGGAGACAGTCCTCCATGAACTACTCCAGTGTGGGTCCCTTCCACAGCATGCAGTCCTTCAGGAGCACAGTGTTCCAGCATGGGTCCCCCGTGGGGTCACAAGTCCTGCCAGAAAACCTGCTCCGTGGGCTCCTCTCTCCACAGGTCCTGCCAGGAGCCTGCTCCAGTGCAGGCTTCCCGCAGGGTCACAGCCTCCTTTGGGCACCCACCTGCTCCAGCATGGGGTCCTCCACAGGCTGCAGGTGGATATCTGCTCCACTGTGGACATCCATGGTCTGCAGGGGGACAGCCTGCCTCACCATGGTCTTCACCAGGGCTGCAAGGGAATGAATCTCTGCTCTGGTGCCCGGAGCATCTTCTCCCCCTCCTTCACTGACCTGGGTGTCTGCAGGGTTGTTTCTCTTACATGTTCTCACTCCTCTTTCCAGCTGCTGTTTCTGTGTGCCCTGCAACTTTTTTCCTTCTTAAATATGTTATCCCAGAGGCGCTGCCACTATCACTGATTGATTGGCTCAGCCTTGGCTGGCAGCAGATCCGTCTTAGAGCCGGCCGGTTTTGGCTCTGTTGGACATAGGGGAAGCTTCCAGCAGTTTCTCAGAGAAGACACCCCTGTAACCTCCCATGCTACCAAAATCTTGCCACACAAACCCAATACAGGCAGATAAGGCAACTGCAGGAGATAGATAACACAATCTGATGCTCACAGGCTCTCTGCTGCTTGCTGCCATTTCCAGCATTGCTGAGTCAGGCACAAAACCTGGCAGAGCAGGTTCTGGCAAAGCACCAAGTGTCAGCTCCCATGGGGCAGAGCTACCCTTTCCCTCCACACTTCACTCATGCTGCCCAGGGGTACCTTCAATCCAAGCAGCCTTCTAAAAGCTCCCCTGCCAGACAGGTGTTTCTGTAAATAGGGGAGATGGATGCATCCCCCAAAATTAGTCAAGGACTTCACACGCCTATCTGTGTTTAGCAGTGGAAGTTTGACACTGACAGTCAGTTACATGGTTGCAGGGTACAGCTTCAACTCCACAAAAACACCCAGAAAAGCCAAAAAGATGCAGGGAAAAAAACCCCTAACCCAACAGAGGAAACCTGTTGTTTATCTATCTCCATTTTTAGGATGTTAACCCTTGCTCACCTTTGCTGAAAGGAAAGACCTTTTGTTAAAACAAAGCCTGAAGATAAGGGTTAGCTAGATACATGGTAGACCAGTGTTGTTACAGCCAAGAAACTTCTAGGACTAGAACCAGAAGATGCTGCTAGATCTTTCAGAGCACGTAGACTCAACCTGCTTTTATTAAACAATTATTCTCATTTACATAACTACACCCACAAACGTTGCCCACAAGACAAAATACGGACTGGGAGAACAGTTAAGTAGCTGATCATAGGAAATGCAGTAAAAATATAGTATATTAGTTTTTATATATGTTCATATATACTATACACACATGTAGTACTAGATGTAGTACATACTATATACACGGTAGTACAGTACTATACATAAGTGTATGTGTATACATGCATATATAAAACCTAATGTACTATATTTGCTGTGTATATATATAGTGTTTGTGTGTAGTATGTATATATAATACACACATACTATGGGCTAAGGTACATAAATAGAATGCTAGTAAACAGCAATACCTTCACATATGTTTCACTGTCACAGCACAGGAGACATCTCTTATGACAGAAGCTTTCAATACAAGGGACTATCACAGCAGAGATTCAATAAGTACCTGGGCAGAAGTTGTACGTGGAAGAAGAGATGGAACAGGGTGCTTGGATGCAAATGTCAGGAATTGGCACATAAGGTGAAGGGAAACTTTTGAAAGCAGCATTGCAACTCCAATCCCCATTTGGAGCACCTATGTTACAATGCTAACCATCACTGCAGCAGCATGTCTTGACTAAAATAAACAGAACCCGAAAGCTGCTTATGTGCAAACAACTGAAATAACTTCTCCCAGCACAGAGTAGGTGAGAGTGTCAGCAGTCGGTTTGCAAAACCCAGGACAACAAACTGTGATGAAAGAGGCAACTGTAGCCAGTGCTCTGAGCCAGAGGCAGCGCACAGTCATGCTTCGGGGGGCTTGCCAGACAACACACCCCTGTGTGGCAACAAGAATGTGAGCAGTGTATTCCCCTATGGTGGCTCTGTAAGCAGTTGCTTCAGTTTTTATCCCAGTCCTCAGACATCTTTAAATGTCCATTTGTCTTCCCAGGCTGTGGATTCATAATTAATACTATACACCTTTTATAACCTCATAAGCCCTGCTGGAGTCCTAACCATGATCCTCATGAGGAAAACACTGCAACTCTTCACCCTGAAAGACTGCTGCAGAAACCAGCCTTAATCTGCAGCCAGGGTGTGATACTGTCATTGTACAGGGGTGGTGGACCCGCAGTTTGCATTTTCCAAACTTGAAGACAGACCCCCTTTCCTCCTTCATCTTCTGGCTCTGCAAAATGGTTGTTTGCAAGCAGCACCTCTTCAGGGCCGTACCTGCCTTCAAGATCCTAGAAGACAGAGGCATCGAACTGAGTTTTTAACAAGGTGTCCTTGCTGCTAGCTATCACAGAACAACATAGACCCTCCTCACCATTGATATACAGTGCTAACTATTTAGTTCCTCTTCTCTCTCAATCTTGGTGTCTTCAGGGGATAGGGAAGGAAGGGACAGAAAAGTCAAATACTTTTGCCAGGAATGTATGAAATAATGCAACTGCTAAGTTGATTAAAAGGAAGTTTGTAGGATATTGCTTGGTTTCTTGAAGTGGAGGGGACCAACAGTTAACATTACAGAGCTGAGAAGTGTATCATTGTCAGCCAGCTTACCCAGACAGCCTGTGATTGACTTCCGCTTAGCAAGGAGGAACATAAAAATAGCTGTTCTGGACTAGACCACAGATCCACCTGAATCAGCATCCCACCTCTGACAATGGCAATGACAATTAAGCGGCATGACGGTGATACTTCGTTGTTCCTGTTCCCACAAAAAGTTAGTGTCAACTTCAGTGCTATACAGCATATTTTTCCTATGAAATGAAAAGCCATCCATGATAATCATAAAACTTCTCCAACTGCCTTCTGATCTTGAGTCACAAAGTTGTACGCGGCAAAAATTCACAAAACCCAAAGTTTAATTATACACTGGGTAAAAAGAAATAAACCCATCTGTATGCTGTTCTTGAATCTACTACAATTTCATAACTCATACAGAAGCCACTCCATACTTTTGACCAACTTCATCACCATTTTTCTTTCTATTTCTACTCCCGCAAAAAAGAGACCAAAGCCACATCAGACCAATGTAACCCTACAAATTTTCTAGCATAGCAAAAGCAGCTGAACTTACTGACAAAAACCTAAGAACAACAACAAGCCTTTGTGCAGAGTAAGTACACAAGCTGAAAAGAGACATGGATAGATGAACCAGTTGACTGTGCAGGCATCATAGCAAAGCATATAAACCATTGGAAGAAGAGAAAGAGAGATTCTATGGATATATGTACCTGGCAACTTAAGTTTTTTTTCTTAATCTATGATGCACCTATTTTGGAGGAAAGGGAGGAAAAGAAAAAAAGCACCAGTACATGCAGCAACCAAGAATGGTGACTTCCAGTAAGAGGTTATATAAGTATCACCCTAACAAACCAAGAATTCTTTCTGTGGAACACCCTGCAAGAAACCTATGCTTCGAATTACCTTATTAAACCTTAAATTGAAAAAAAAATTAAAATGTAATTGCTTAGGCTAAAACTAAATGCTTTCTGTTTTTTCAATTATCTTGAAGTCTGATTTGTTCTGTCCCATTTAAATTATGGGTCCAGATGTATTATAATTTCAGGAACACCAGTAAGCAGGAATATGAGTAGAAAAATGCCAAATGAAAAAAATAATACACTTCTTTTTGGTTTGCATAAGAATTTGCAGGAATTGGCACATCAGAACTCCAGCTACTGTCACACTGGATGAGATCAGAGTAAGTCCCCAGAAGATCATGAGAGGAAACGGGTTTTCAAAAGGGATGGGGCTGGGAGAAGAGAGAAAGAGAATTCAAAATATTCTCCAATATTTTAGCAGAACATGTTTACATGGAGCAGTATCTGATCAGTAGTTTAAACAAGACCAAGAAAATGCCTTTAGGTAAACAGAGAGGGTTTGTCCTGCTCCAAACACAGCACTTTAGGAATTATCCACAATTCTTTATCCACAGTTACTTCTGTGACTGCTCATCCTGCATGATTTTCCCTGAGAAAAGTGCTCACTGTTTATATTATTGAGAATGGCCTCTAGCTTACAAAGTACAATGATTTATTCAGCCTCTGACAGCCTCTGCCACAACTTCTGGCTGGGGACTGCTGTCCAAAGATAACTTTAGGCAGTAGGCCAGTTTTAAGGCATGCCTGTAAGTTGAAACATCAGGCCTCAAGACAGTAACATACAGGCATAAAGGATGAAGCCAATTGAAAGTCATCATAAGATTGCAACAACTTAGGAATACCCAATTTACTGCTTGTAGGCACTGCTTTAAACTCGTGCTAGCTCACAACTGAGAGGCCATTATAAAATGGTTTTAAGCACAGCAATTCGTAAGTAGGAGTCCCAAACTATTACAAACTTGAGTAGCATGAGCTGCTATTTGGTGCTTCTGGGGGAGGCCTACAAGAAGCAATAATGCAAAAACTGTCAGTAACCTCTATTTGTAGAAGACTTGCAGAGATAGACAAGCTGTTAGTTCACCCCATCAGCCGCCACTCCCTGACCAGAACAGAACAAGCCATTCATTTTTTGGCACAAGATGGAGGTACAGTCTGATTACAAACCAGGTGAAGCAGTCTAATCCTGAATTACCGATTCATTCTTACGTACTATTGGTGCAGTTACTGCTCAGAAAATTGCCTCTGGAGGCAGACTGAATCAATGTTTTCTGTATTTCAATGCACCATCAAAAAAACCCCAACCCAAGCCCTTAATTCATTATGGTATCTTCATCTCTCTAATGGGAGGCTCCAAGCAATCCAACAAAGCGCTGAACAGATAAATGTGACAGAAATAGCAAAATGATTCCTGCTCTAGCGGAGGCCATTGGATATCCATCCCTGCTATCAGATCATGGACAAGTCACAGGTACAAGGCATGTTTAAAGGAAACCAAGCAATACTTAAGAGTTGATTTCATAAGATGAATTTCTGGGGCAAATACAAGTATCCACAATAAAAGAAGCAAGTGATATAGGGCCAGATCCACTATTGGACTGTATTGCATATGATTTTTAATTACAGGATTCAATATCGACACTGCAGTAAATTTATCAGAAATGCTTATAATCACTCTTAACTGCCTTTTTTGTTAATGTTCTGGATATTTCTACCTGAGCAGGACAAAAAACTATTAAATACCACTGTTTGGTACCTCACATGTTGCATTAGTAGCCTAAAAGCCGGTAAAGCGATTGAGCGTGACGTACGGTCCAAATACTTTTCAACCAATGAAGACACGTACTGTGTTCATTGTTGACCGATCGGGAGTGTAACTGTAAAGACAGAAGCCCTACTTTTCCCCTGTATTTTTTTGTTTCTCTTTTTCCTGACAGCTGAAACCAAAGTTATCCCTCCTCTCGTTTTTCTCATTGGCACGCTGTAACACAGTGCAAGGCGCGAAGGGCTGGAAGAGGCCGTAGTGCCCCTTCCCATACCATCACGTAGCTAAGCGGACACAAGGTGCACTAGTAGGAAGACACACGGCTGTAAAGTCGCGGGTTAAAACCCTCAGGTCAGGCTCTGCCCTCACGCCGGCCGGCAGCGGTATGAATAAAGCCGGCGCTTTTGCGGGTTTCCGCTACCTCCCGTTCCAGCCCCGCGGGTAACCGAGGCCGGCAGCCGAGTCCCCGCCGCCACGGCCCAGACCCGGACCCGGACCGCGGCGAGGGGAAGCGGCAGCGGGGCTGACCGCCGCGGCGGCGCCGCCCGCCCGCCCGCCCTCCCCACCTCCCCCAGCGCGCCGTTTACCCAACGGGTCAACCGCTCGGGTAACCCTTCCACGGCAGAACGCCCAGACACCGATGCGTGGGCACCTTTCGGCCCCGCTACGGGAGCGCACCCGCCGCCCGCCGCAGGGCCCCC
>NW_010972437.1:11920056-11928215 GCF_000737465.1 Haliaeetus leucocephalus | reverse complement strand
GGGCGGCCGGCGGAGGCACGGGGGCGCCGGAGCGGCCGCCTCAACGGCTGCGACCCTGCCAGCGGGGGCCGAGCTCCTGCGGGCGCCCCCGCCCCGCTCCCTCGGTGCCGCCCTCTCCTCCGCCCCGTCGCCGCTGCGTGGGGCTGGGCCGGGAGGAGACACCCGCCTCTCCGGGCACCTCCTCCCGGCCGCGCGGCGGAGGAGGCTGCGGCCTGGGCAGGGGCCGGGGGAGGTGGCGCGGAGGGAAATGGCGGCCGGGCCGAGCTGAGGGGGGAGGAGAGCCGCGCCATGAGGCTGCTGCGCGCCCTGCTGCGCAGCGCCTCCCCGGGCAGCATCCCGCAGCAGGTGGACTTCTACTCGCGCTTCTCCCCCTCGCCGCTCTCCATGAAGCAGTTCCTGGACTTCGGTGAGTCCCCGCCGGGCTGCCCGCCGCCTCCGCCTCCCCGCCCCGCTGCCCGCAGGTGCCTGTGAGGGAGCGGGGGGCGAGAGGGGAGGCAGGAGGCGGCTCCGGCGCGGCCGTGAGCTTCCCCGCCCCCCGCCGTCGTGTTAGCGCTACCGCGTTGCCCAGCTGTTGCTTATCGCTTCTTAGTACTGTCCTTTTTGGCAGAAAAAGGCTCTGCTTCCTTCCGGAAGGAGGGAGCGCAGTGGGCTCCTTCCCCGGAGACTGGAACTGTGGCAAGGTTGAAATTCGGCTGAACGGTCCAGTTTTTGGCATCGCAGAAGTAGTTTGTTTTTTTCCTGCAAAACCTGCAGGGTTGGGTAGAGGGTGGGGGCAGTTTTGACAATTGGTACTGTTAGAGTAGTGACTCAGGACCAAGTGAGATTTTCAAGCCTTTTGCAAGCTAGCAGCATGCCACCATTTAAGGTCCACCAAACACAAGAAAGGTTTAACCTCAGCTGGCGCCGAGCAGCTGAAATCATGTCACTTCTCAGTCACGTGTGTGTGCGCCCTACAAAAACACCTTACCCAAATGATGTTGTTTTAGAAGAGGTGTGAGAGAAGGAGCAGGACGCAAACACCAAGAGCCGTTCTGGAGGACTGGGAATCTAGCCTTGAAAATGAGTACATTGGTAACAGGATCCTCAGTCTTACACTCTGCGCTAAAACCACTCATAATGCTCCCAGGTTTGACTGACCACTTGGAAACAAAAGGGATCACAGGAATTGTTCTGTTCTGCTTCAAAGCAAAGACTATGCAGGGAAAGGTCTTGTAAGTCACGTGAGAAACCTTTCCAAAGCCTGGGGATGGAGCCATACTATAATAAATGCTGTTATTGTACCCAGGGCGCTCTCACGTGCATAAATGTTTACATAAATGTTGTGTATAAACATTTAACTAGGTAATAGTTACATTGCTTTTTACATTTTCGTAAGTAAAACATAACTGAGAACTAATCCTAGAACGCCATACTTTGTGTAAGTAGGAAGACTTAGAAAGAAAAGTTTCTCTTAACTATCCACTCTCACTTCATCCATCTATTCAGCATTTCATATGTTGCAATAAAAGGTATCCAATATTTAAAACTCCAGATTTGTACAGGACCCCCAGCATATATTCTGTTGCTACCATACTTTTAAGCAGATAATCTCGCAATTCAGAGTTTGCTTTGACCTGTGTTATTTTACTACTAAAATGCCGATAAAATAATGCTTATCTTAAAATCAGTGTTTATTTTCAAGGAGTAGTATTTCCTCATGTCAAAAGTTAGGCTACTTTTTTGCTGTTAGTACCTGAACATAAGGAAGGTACAGATAAGCTTGAAAACTTTTATTTTCTCTCTCTCTCTTTTACTTAAGGATTTAATAGTAAAGATAGTAAAAACTAATAACAAAGGCAAAAAAAGAGTAGAGTGCAATACCGAGTATTTGTCTGTAAGACATTCTGTAAGCCATTATAATCTGATGGTGTTTTCATTCAGGATTTTTTCGGGTCCTTTTGCTAAAGTGAGAGCAGTCAAAAAGGAAATCATAAAATCTGGTAATGTTAACTTTAAAAAAGAAAAAGTCTGCTTCTAGTTGCCCCAGGTTTCGATCTAGCAAATTAAATATTCCATATGCAAATTTAGGTCTGGGTCATATACATCTGTCATATCTTGGGTTATAAGCACACAGTATTTTCTGTAAGAGTCTTACCCATTCTTTGCCTAGATAGACCATAGCTGCACAGGGAAACAAAGCCATTTGCCCATTCACTGAAATCTTGTTTACCCTAAGCTGTCTCCCATATTTGACCCAGGATTGCAAAGATACAGCCTCCAGATAAAAAAGTGGAATGTCATTTGCTGACTATATGAGGTATTTGAAGATTATCTTTACTTCTAATACTTCAGTCTGACTTGTTCATGGAATTTTAGCTGAGAAAAGCAAAAGGCCAGTAACAGTCATGCCTGAAGTGCAATCTGACTAGGGAGAAGAATGAAAGGTTTCTGGGCAGAGGTCATATGTAGACAACGCATAATACTGGTAAGTGTCACTGGGGAGGAATTCCTTGTAAGCTATTAATTTTTTATTAAGTTAACTGACATGCTCTCATCAGTGTAGTTTATGATGTATCTGAGTCTGGATGCATTAAACTACTCCATTTCAATTTGGTGAAGATTTTTCCTGTTTAAGACACTCCCAGTTCCCTCTTTTTCCATATCCCTTCCTTTAATCTTCTTCCCCAACTCTCCCTTGCCAAATGGAAGGAATGAACTGAGCAGAAACATGAGAGTTAATTTGTAGGAGTTACCTGTTGTGAAACACCAAGCCTGAGGTATGTACTTCACTGCAGCAGATGAACTGGTTAGTAAGTCCAGATGCTGTTTACATGACACTCTTGAAATCTAGAAAAAAGTGTGGCTGAGAATAAAGTACAGCATTTCTTAGCCTCTTCCCCACTCCACACCCTCCTTTCTTGCGTAGTAAAACAAGCATTGTGGGAGTGAATTTAGGTCTTGATCTTAATAACCACATTTAATTGCCACCCACACAGATGACACCTGTCCTTATAAAACGACAGGTCAGTTATCAACAGGTGCAGTAATTTAGCTTCTAGCTTTTAAAAATGTAAAAAATTCAAAAAGTAAATATATGGGAGAACTACTATTCTCATGACTAAGCACTGTAGCTGTCCTACTTTAATTTCTCTCTCAGTATTCATGTGAATTCATTCATCTGTCTTCTATTCCTGTAAGACAGTGAATTTAAATTACAACAGATCTAGCTGAAAATGAGATAAATATTACAGCATTTTTTTACTGAAAGTGTTCCAGTATGAGTTATGGTAATTAAGTAAGATCAGTGATCAAGCAGGGTGTATGGGACTATGATACCTTCTCAAGCATCATTCCCATAAATCATTTCCTGTGCTGGTTTCATTTGCCTCTCTGACATGCTCAGAATGACATACTGTTTGATCAGTACTAGTTACAGTCAATGTTTGCTGCAAATAAAACGGAACAATTTACATGGATAGAAGTGATATTTAAAGTTGAATAGTATGGGTTGGCAACTATTGCATGAGTTACACTTTATATATTGAACATTCTTGTTACTGCAACAGGGCTGGTAGGTTTCAATTTGAGTTTACATTTTGAAATATAAATGGGCCGCTGCCATGAAAGAAACATTGGCTTACCAGACTGGCCTGTCAACTTTAAAACCAAACCACAGACCTCTTATGCAAGAAAGTAAGAGTTTGTGTAGTTCTCTACTGTAAGTACTGACTTTATTCTGAAGCTGCCATATATTTACTTTGGTCTTAGGATCTGAAAATGCTTGTGAAAAGACTTCATTTATGTTTCTGCGACAAGAGTTGCCTGTGAGATTGGCAAATATAATGAAGGAAATAAGCCTGCTTCCAGACAACCTCCTAAGAACACCTTCAGTTCAGCTGGTGCAGAGCTGGTAAGAACAGCATCATTTCATACCTTTAAAGATGACTTTCTGCATATATACAAGTTGGAGGAATTCTCTTCCACAGAAAGAACATTTCATGTGCTCGTTACATGAACATCGCTTATTTAGACTAAATATCCCAATGTAACATAAATCAGAAACTAAATTTACAAACTTGGAAAAAACCCTTTAGGAGCAATCAGAGAACCCACAGGGAATTAAAAATCTTTAAGTATTGCAGATAGTCATGTATGAGAACTCAGTAAAACCAAAAATCCACCAGAACAATGTTTAATAGGGGACTTACCTAAAATGAGGAATCTGGTTAAAGAAACCAACAGAAGAAGGCTAATGCACAAAATGCTTGCAAAAGCTAGTAGAAACCATTTAAAAGACAGGTTATTGCAGATTGAGAGTAAAGGAAGGTGTAGAAAATACAAAGAAAGAGCAATAGGAATCTCCCAAAGCCAAAATATGTAAAACAACAGAAAGAATATGAGGCTATTAAAATAAAAAAGACATAATTGGAAGAGTAAAATTTGCTTTCAAGTAAGGAACTTAAACATAAACATAAGCTTTTGTAAGATGAGAGCAAAACAAGGAGATTGCTTGGCAACTGCTAAAGGCACATGGGTATCTGGAAAGGCTTTTAAAGTTAAGAGAACAGAAGATCTGCCAGTGAATAAGTGGGATTGATTAGATGACTGGATATAAAAAGAGCTATCAATGAAACACGAATATTTAAATTCTCATTATACTAAATGACATTGATCAGATGGGAAATGAATCCAACTTGGACAAATGCAAAGCAGAGCCCAGAGAGGAACGTCGTCTCCCTGTATGCTTGCTTGCTTACAATGGAAAAAGAAATTTTGATGCTACTGGGGATATTTTTCTGACTATGTCAGTTGATGGGCAAGAAGGCAAATAGTGTTAGGAACTAAGTAACAAATGGGGAGGAATATAATTGTACCACTGCGTTAGCCCATTATTCCTCTGAATTGCATGCAGTTTCAGTCACTCCATCCTGAACAGAAAAGACCAAGAGGGATAATCAGAGGGTTGGAACAACTTCTACGTGAGGAGAAACCAAATAGAATTCTTCAGCTTGGAAAATACACATCTAAGGAAAGAGATGGCAGAAATACTTAAATCATGAACAAGCCAGGAAGATTTTCTAATAACAGAACTCACTGGGGCTGCAAATAGGTGATCACCTACTGGGTTTAAAACACAAAGAAGATCTTTTATGCATTCTGATTAAATTGTGGTATTTATTGCTCTGGAAATTTTGGAAGAAAACATCATGAATAGATTCAAAAGTATCTAACAAAATTCACAGGGGATAGGTCAATGGGATGTATCAAATACAATGATTTGGAAACAAGCAACCTTGGAAGACCATAAATTGCTAACCAAAGGGATCTGAGGAGGCATATTAGAATTGGTCTTTGTCATTTTTCTTTCCTTTAAAGGTATGTCCAAAGTCTTCAGGAGATCCTTGACTTTAAGGACAAAAGCTCAGAAGATTCAGGGGCTATTCATAGGTAAGGATTTGCTGTCACATATGTTAATATTATGGTAATATTATGTTAATATTATGTAGAAGGACTGGCAAGAAAATGATAGCCTAGGAAGAATTTCAGCTATCTCCAATCTTTACATAAGAATTGTAGTAACGTCACCCCCTGTCCCTAAAAGGAGGGTACACTAAAACATGAAAAAAAGCACTTTTATACCGTATCATTCTGGTCAGGACCTTTTTTGGTTACACTGAAGAAGCTATGAATACATTAAGCTTGACCAAATGTTTACCAGTTCCTTACTTGTAATGTTGGAACCGATGTGTGGAACTTTTCACCTGTAGAGTAGGTTTGGTCATCATTGGCTGACCATAACTGCCATTTGACAGGCATGGGATGATCTGCGTGAAAATGGTTGGCAGAATTTTCTCTTTTTCTTGGCAGTAATCAAGATAATAACTAATAATTTTATAAATAATCAATAAAGGTTGAGTAATGATTGTTTCAATGCTAGTCGCTTGAAATATGCTGTAAAGACTGACCTGTCTTCTTATTGTCATAGGCAGACCTGTGATATTTCTGTACATAATGGTCTTCATTTTTGTAGGCAGATACTGTGTTTGCCATAATACTAAATTCACTTGAAAGTGAAATACTAACAATGTATTTATTTTAGTTTTACAGATACTGTGATAAAAATCCGGAATCGACACAATGATGTAATTCCTACGATGGCTCAAGGAGTAATAGAGTACAAGGAAAGCTTTGGCATTGATCCAGTGACCTCACAGAATGTGCAGTATTTTTTAGACCGTTTCTACATGAGTCGCATTTCAATTAGAATGCTCCTTAATCAACACTGTAGGTGCTATTGTTGAAAGAAAGGGAAATGATACCTGTACTATTGTCAGCATATTTTCTTCTCATTTTTAAGTGCTTAATATGTACTTAAATGCTTCTTAGGAGTACACTATTTGCCTTGCTATTTATAAACTCATTCTTAATACACTTCTTAAAATATTTATTAATAGTAGGCTTTCAAGTATGGTGAAGATTGGAGTTATAGATTGCCTATAAATTTCTGTTTAGCAAAACTGAAGACACAAACTAAAATTATAAAATTATATTGGGAATAAAATAGTATTTTCTTTTTTGGCAGCTTTACTGTTTGGTGGGAAAATTAATCCAGCTCATCCAAAACACATTGGAAGCATTGATCCTAGCTGCAATGTTGTTGAAGTTATTAGAGGTAAATTCAGCAGATAAGAACAAGAATCCTGAAAACTTACATGAACGGCTACACTGAGAGCCAATACACATCTTGATATTCATATACTGTTTAGTTCTTTCCTACGTGGAGGAGAAGTTTCATTTAAAGTGTAATACAGTTTTGTCACTTTTCCCTGTAAACCTAGTTTGTGTGAGAAAATACAAAATCTCCTTTACAGTACAGTGTTTTCAATTTTAGTTTTTCTTTTTGGCAAACTGTAAAGGAGGAAAAGAAAAAAATGGAGGGGGAAATGTAACTTCCTGTGTTTTTATTATAGATGGCTATGAAAGTGCCAAGAGACTTTGTGATTTATATTACATGAGCTCTCCAGAACTCATCCTTGAAGAGCTGAATGGTAAGTGAATATGGGACAAGGCACTCTCTTGAACATAGTGACGGCTTCTTCTAAAGTAGCTGGTGGTGAAATGTTCTCTTTCCACTTTTCATATAGTTGATGTGTTCTCTCTTCTATACTGTCATAAATAGTTTGGGGCTTTTTTTGTGTTTTTTCTTTTGTTTTTGTTAAATCTGGCAGAAGGCTTTCCCTATTCCTCCCTTTAATTAGAAAACTGGAATCTGTAGAAAAGTTTTTGACACTACAGCTGTTGATATAAATTATTTTAGCAGCCTCCTTCCCTCCCTAAGTTTTCTTGCATGTCTTCATCCTATGCTGTCTATTGCATCTTGCCCTCTGCATTTCTTGTGACACTTAAGATTTATACTAAACATTCCATTGTAATTTCTCTTGCTTATTCAGCTGTCATGTTCTTGTAGCTGTAATTAGATATAGTACACTCAAGTTGTGGTAAAAATTATTTGAACCCATTGGCTGTAAACTGTTTTTTCAAGTCACAGCTGTGTTGCTGTGAACTCAGAGGTCAGCTATTGCCCTTGTAGCCTTGCTGAATGCTAAAGAGCCTTTCTGACACTACTCACTAGAGTACTTTACAAGATACTAAATGCCAACTTCAGACAGACCTACAAAAACAAGCAATCAACATTGCTTCTACAAGTCATTGTGAAAGCCAAAGTGCAACCACAGTAACTTGGCCTATGAAGCTAAAGGCAAAGAAAGTGTGGCCTTGACTACACATTCTAGATCTTTTCTTCCTACTGTACAAAACCTGTCATTCTGTATCTAGGTTAAAGAGTTTACCTCTTGTTGGAGCATGATACTAAAAACACTTGTAGGAAACTATCAGTCACACTAGCTAATTCTCTGTACTGAGGGGTCATTTAATGGTGTACATGCTCCAGAAGCCAGAACAAATAGTTGTTTTTATAAAAGGAGTGACCTTTTGCTCAATGAATTGTGAAGGTGAGTTAAACCTGATCCAGGGCAAATGCACGTTCCTTGCCCACAGCTGAGAGTGGAGACCATTATTTAAACCTTAGGCATGGGATCTGGGGGTGGAGGCATGGAGGGAAGCAGTTACCTTGAGGATAGAAACCTAACATATTTCAAAGAGCGATTCCCCCCCTCCCC
>NW_010972437.1:11868648-11920046 GCF_000737465.1 Haliaeetus leucocephalus | reverse complement strand
TGAGTTTTGAAGTCCCCCCCCCCCCCCCCCTTTTATTTTTGCTGGGTACATAATTTGTTCTAGATCTTTTGACATCACTAGTCTTCAACATTTATGTTCATAAAGCACTGGTCACTAACACAGTCTGGTTGAGAAATTATTAATTTGTTGAACTGAAAGAACGTTAAGAGCCAGCAGAATTTTCTGAGCAACCTTTCCTTAATCTTTCATATAACGAACGTGTTGCCATGATGTATTTTCTAGAATTTATTCTTTAAAAAAACTTTGAAAATGATACCAGTTTTATAGACAGAATTGTCTGTATAATTTTTGTTACGGTTTCTTGCTAGAAATCAGCTAATATCTAAATGAATCCAAGAATAGGCTGTGCTGTAGTTACTATTTGGTGCATTATAGGATCATAAGATAATTCAGGTTGGGAGGGACCTCAGGAGGTTTCTAGCCTGACCTGCAGGGACAGCTACAAGGTCAGACCAGGTTGCTCAGGGCTTTATTCAGTTTGGTCTTACATATCCTCCATGGATGACGACTATGTAACATCTCTGGGCAACCTGTTTCAATCCTTAACTGTCATGGTGAAAAAGTTTTGCTCTATATGCAGCCTGAAGCTCTGTTATTTCATCTTACGCTCACTGTTTCTTGTTCTCCCACCACCTGAATAGCCTGGCTCTATATTCATAACTTCCTCATAGGTATTAGAAAGCAATTATTATATGCTCTAATCAGTGATGCCACAGTGGGTTTTAAGATTAAATTCTAAAGCAGCAGGCACAGTTGAAAATCTTGAGTATGACTTTTGATTAACATGCAACTTTTTGTCAGATTTCTGTTCAAATTTTCCTTCTCTTGTAAATTCTCTCAACAATACAAACACACATTTTGAATTACTGCGGGAATGAATAAAAGATACCTAGTTTGCTATTTAATTATTTAGACTCTCTTTTCTCCAGCTAAATCACCAGGACAGCCCATGCAAGTGGTGTATGTGCCATCACATCTCTATCACATGGTTTTTGAACTTTTCAAGGTCTGTGCACTTAACCATTACACAATTTTTTTTATACCTCTTTGTTTAGTGAGATTTTATTTGTTTGACTTTTTGAACTTAATTCTAGATAGCAGTGTTTTTGCAAGTGCAAACCTCTTGCTGTTTGACTGCAGGAAGATACCTAAATTGTACTACTTAGACAAACAGTAACCGCACAGAAAATTAACGGCTTTGGAAGATGTATCTCCTTTGCCTAGCCACTGAATACATCTGACACCTTCTGAGTAGACAGCTTTGTCAAAAAACCTTAAAATGTATAAAGGCATTAATTAATAAAGCAAGTGAGAGTAAGAGATAAAATTTTTGGGATACCTTCAAATCTGGTATAATGTGTAGCAGGTCCTATAGAGCTTTTCTCAAGCAGTTCAGTCCTAGACTTTTTTTTATCTTTGTGTCATATTGCATGTACTGTGCATTCTAAAGAAATCTACAAATAAAACTATACATTAAAATATTAATATGTTTGTTCTAAAAAAAATTAAATATTTGAAGTCTGTGTATTCTAATAAACTATATAAATACTGATACTGAATAAACCAGAAATACTAAAAAACCCCTACTCTAAAACCATATACATTTGTCTTGATTCTGAAATATATGATAAAAGTAACTTTCCTAAGTTGATGTTTTAAGATAACATACAAAGTGGTAAGAACAGCATTAAAGTTGTACTTGAAAATTGCAGAATGCAATGAGAGCCACCATGGAACATAATGCTGATCGATGCATTTATCCTCCAATTCATGTACACATCACGCTGGGAAATGAGGATTTAACTGTGAAGGTACCCACTTTTTTGGTTATTTTGATTAGGTTTTTTTTCCCATCACAGGCAGCATATTACTAACTTTAGCTGGTGATCTGGTTTTAACAACAGATTGTATGTGATGTTGTAAGTAAGTAACAAGACCATTATGGAACTTCACATACTGCATCAGTAGGAAAGTCATGAAGAGGTTGCACAGTCACACTGAAGGCTCTGCAGTAGAATTACTTGCTTTTGTCCTGCTCATGTCTTGCCTAGCTTATAAGCAACCACGACTAAAAATGAAGTAGCATCTTTATACAATTGTAGTATCAGTCACTCACATTTTGTATGTGACAATGACAGAGCTATACAGGTGTGAAACAACTGAAAAAAGGGAAACAAACATTGTATATTCAATGCAAATCAAACCTCTCTGAAGTACAGTTTGCAGAGTAATTCCTTCTTTTTCTGTACAACATCCATGTTGGATTTCAAAGACCAACTGCAAGCATTGTCTTTTTTGTAGATCTAACTAAACTGTAGTAAAACAACTCTTCTGACTTACTCCTTCAGCAAGACATTTTAATAGATTGTATTTAACTGGCAGTATTCCTGAGGAATAAAGATAAAAATACACAGAACCTGGCATTTGCTAAAAGGTCTAAGTACTGACTTCAGACAAAATGGAGTTATGAACAAGATAAAAGCAATGCATAATTTAAGTAGAATTTTCTTGCTTCCAAGGGATTATGAATGCTTCTTATGGTAGTATTTTATTTAAATGGTTTGGATAAGGGATGAAAGGGAAGGATTCATCTCTCTCTGGTCATTGTTGTAGCTGAGAGATGGCAATTTAAGAAACCCCATACTTTAATAGGGACAACTTTATATTATGTTTTACCTGAACTTTCTCTGGATCATTGTTTGAGAGAAACTGTCTTTTATAAAAATGTATTCAGGGACATAATGCTACATGTTCCTTCTTGTTCCAGATGAGTGATCGTGGTGGAGGTGTTCCTATGAGGAAAATTGACAGACTATTCAACTACATGTATTCAACAGCACCACGTCCACGTGTTGAGACATCACAAGCTACACCTTTGGTATGCAAATCTTTTATACGTTGTCATCTTGGATGTGTTTAATTGTCACAAAAGAAACCATTTAGCCAAAGCTATGAAGTACTGATTTTATAGATACAACGAGTATCACTGTTTGAATGTTACAGCTTAATTCAAGTATTTTTCTGAAAGTAACTGGAAAATTGCATAAAACGCTGAAATAAAAATTATTTAAACTTGTTCAAGATTCTCTTTTTCTCTACCAAATATAAAGATCGGCTATCTCAAGCAGAACACTTAGCTATGCTGCATGTACTGCAGTAAGGACAGGACTCTGAATTCCTGTTGTGGCCACTGAATGAAAGGAAGAACAATTACAGCAATGATTTTGGATCAAGCCCATAGTTTCATTTGTACTGTGTAGTCAGTTGTACCATCCCCCAGCAAGGATGAAGGTATGCAGATGCGACAGGGCATATGAAGAATCTACTTTGGTCTTGTGTGAACTTAATAGATGCACAAGAAATAAAGCCTTAGCTTTCAGTAAGAAGCTCTGAACAGCTTTCCTGAATTTATTCTCTCACATTGGATTATTCAAAATGTGTTTTTTAAATGTATATAGTGTTCTGAATCTAGATGACTCTGCAACTCACTAAACACTAGATCTTTACAGAGAAGTGTTGTGTATATTCGTTGAGAGATCACCTCTAAAATTTAGCACATAAAAAAAACCAACTTAACACTTCAGGGCTATGTCCTGCTACTACAGACAGGGCTTGATAGAATTTTAGTATAAGCTACAAATTCACAGACATTGTTTCTTGGACCTTTTTTATATGTACTGATGATGAAATGTATCTGACTTAAGTACTCAGCTTTCTTAAGATTAGCAGCTCCATGAGTCATAGGACAGACTCAGTACAGTTTTCTCTAATGGTGTCATGTCTTCTTCAAAAAGCTACCATAATACAAGGAGTGTCATCTAGCAGCCCTGTCTGACAAAGAAAGGAATAAAACAGTTTTCTCATAATCACAATCATCCATGCATTCTTCTGTGTCTGGGGTGTATAATAGTTCTGGGGGGCATAATAGCTAACATTTGAACTCTTTCCCTTACTGTCAAACATCATGCTTAGTTCATCTATTTACTTATTAAGTTAAAACAGAAAACACTACTGGTTGATACAATTAATGAAAATACACTTTTTCCTCCTGGATCAGGCTGGATTTGGTTATGGCTTACCCATATCACGTCTGTATGCACAGTACTTCCAAGGAGACCTGAAACTGTATTCCTTAGAAGGCTATGGTACAGATGCAGTTATTTACATAAAGGTATGATGTTAACACTTTACCATTTTAAATCTGTCAGCAACCCTAACTGCTAATAGAACTCCTTGTTCTGTTACTATAACTTCGATTAAGAAGAATCGTCAGCTACAGTCTTCTCTACTTACAGGCCTTATCAACAGATTCAATTGAAAGACTCCCTGTATATAACAAAGCAGCCTGGAAACATTATAAAGCAAACCATGAAGCAGATGATTGGTGCGTGCCAAGCAGTGAGCCAAAGGACATGACCACTTTTCGCAGTATATAGCTTTTTCCTCAACAGTTCATACGAAGTAGGTATGTCTGTAAAGGGAATTTAAAAGACCTGATTTACACCAAGATGCTGAGCTACATTTGGTATGTGAAAGTAATTTTAAGTGGAGTAACAGCAGGTTTAATGTAATTACTCTTTTCTGGAATTAAGAAAAAAACAACCAAGAAAAACCCCAAACCTCTACATCTAAATTTTAAGTGAGGAGGCCCCAATTAATTTGTTCCACTTTCTATTTATGACTACTTTCAGTAGCTAAGTCAAAGAAGCTGTAATTTCAGGTTTTACAGGGACCAATGCAATCTATATCATATCTGGTGAGAAATGTATTAATTCATATAATTACAAAATTATTTTACTAGAAGAGCTGTTGAAAAAGCTCACCAGAGCATTTTCCATTATACAAATTACAGATCAATGGAAAACTCATGTAAGAAATATTGAGGAGGTCACTGCTATACCTTTGCACCTGTATGGCACTTTCTATTCTTTTGTCTTAAGCATGCTGAAGCTTAATTTTGCAAAGTTAGATATGTTGCCTACACACCTTGCCTACATCAAGGTTCTTTGTAGCTGTAGAAATCACACTTAGGTCTGTAGGGATGAAAAAAAAAAAAAATCAGTTCTAGCTGCTACCACTGGTATAATATATCTCAGGTATGTGGTATCAGTCATATTTCTTTGGTTGTAATGTGAATATTTAATACATGTGAAAAACTTCTCTTGCCGTGATCATTGTGACTTAGCAAATAGTTTTGGCCTGTGTACAGTAAAGATAATGCTGTCTTGCATTTGCTTATATTTCTGTAGGTAATACCAAAACGCAGTATCAATGTTCTAGCCCTAGTAAGATCTCGGATTCGGGTGTGTCAGGTTACAGCTATAAATGGAAACTATTTTAATAAACAGATTTTTAAAATTTGCCTTTAATAGGGCATCTCTATTATTTTGACAATAGAAACTACCTTCTCAGGAGTATTTTAGAAAAAGCGGAATTAACCGTTTTTGAAAATACCTTTGTATTTGTGATGTGCTTCTGGCATTGTTTATGTAGTAACTGGAAGTCACACTATAACATAAATAAGGTAAGCAGAATGTGTTTATCAGTCAAAGGCAAACTGTCAAAACATACTGGGGAAGATAAGAGAGGGGAATGAGTATTACATTTCAGATACAAAGTCCTTCTTTTAATAAAGGATTCAACTTCTTTTAATGCCTATTATGCCAGCTTTGTTCAAATCATACACATCTATGTTGCACCTCCATCCCTGTCATTCCTGAACATTTTAGGAGTGATGCACTTAAAGACACTGAGAACTAATCCTTTTCTCAGTTAATTCATTGCATGTAATTCTGTGATTTTTGTTCTGCAGCAGACATGCATAATCCCGCTTAGAAAGAATAAGCCTAAATTTTGCTAGTTTACTAGCTCTGCATAGAGCAGAAGGTGAGAAACCACAAGTGAAGGGAATAGCTGGTATGTTAGAAATTGAAGTCATGCTATTCTAGTTGTAGCTGAGCCAGATTAAAGATTATCACCTACCTCCCTAGCCTAGTTGTGCAAAACAATAAAATGGTTCTATACCCTGGTCAAGCTAACATAGGTCACTTTAACAGGAGTGATTTACAGAATGGGCTATATATGCAGTTAAACCGATGCTCTGAGGGAGGATTATTCTAGCTTAATTGCCACCACAACAGTACAGTTACCTGCTCCACTCAAGCTTGTGAGCACTTTGAGAGGTCCCTATTTGTCTTCTTTACAAGGATGTGAGGTGGTGACTGGCATACCCTTCAATCTGCATGGCTACAAGTGAGGAGAATCTATAGCTGTTCTCTTCTTCAGCCCCGCAAGAGGATGTATATGAGAAATTCCACATACTGTGAAAAGGGGCCTGTACAAAAGTTAGAGGGAATGCTTGCAGCTATGGCTTTTGCTAAACTAAAGCTGAAAGTTACAGCAAGGGATTTTAAAAACTCATCTCTGAAGCTGAACATTGTAGCTTTTACGCTGAGTTTTTAATCTTCTTTTAACTAACTTAATTGAACTGATTTTAGTAATATCTGAGAACTACAAGAAAAGCTAACACAGTTGGTTTTCTACAGTCTATTATAGTATTTCATATGGTATTACTGAAATAAAACCTCTTTCATGCTCTCAGCTAGCTACCAGTTGAATTCTGATTATTAGAACAACTTGCTGTGTAATTATATTTGTATCCATCTCCTCACCTGCCACCCTGAATGATTGTGGTGAAAACACAAATGTAGTAGTATTTTGGTTTACAATGTTTAACCATGCTTACAAGTTTAATCTTACTTTTGATTTAAATAGAAGTTCAGAAGATAATTTTTGTGTTTAATATTTTCATTACTGTACTGAAGTCATTGCTAGTACACTGGTTAAGTTGAAGTGAATCACTGTAAAAAATTAGTATACTATCTCAGCTATCAAAATGCTGAGATTAATAGTTTTGTATGCAAATGAGCTCAGTCTTGCACTGTAAAATTAAACTTGGTTTGTGTTAACTTGATTTTTTTGAAAGAATCACTACATTTCTTCATTAAAACTATTTTAAAAATCAAACTTTCAGTTGGGTGATTTTGTGGCTTGGTACTAAGCTAGTTCCATGGAGCCAGCCTTCTTGTTTAGCATCTGACAGATGTTAAATGCTGTGGTCTGTGATAATCAATGTTCTTATGCTCAGGTGCCAAGTGAGTTTATCATCCCTGCTGGGGCCTCTGTTTAACTACAACAGCTCTGCGCACAGGCAAACCTTTGAAATCATTATTTCCACTAGTCTCCTTCCTGAGAAACAAACTCTTCACAGGGTGCAATATTCAGTTCAGTAGGCTTAAAGGAAAAAGGTAATACATGGTTGTATCAATATTCTCTCTTCTAGCTGAAAGCACAACAGAGAAAAAAAACTTCCTTGACTGAATTAATCAAAGGGTGGTTTTATGTGTGTGATCCTAAGCATTTGATCATTCCGTACTTCTAAATCCCTTCTCTTTTATCAGTAGGGCAGCATTCCTCTCTGGCTTAAAGTCTGTAAGTTTGGAGTACGAACTGTAAACTACTGGAAACAAAGTAAATAAGTTAAATCTTGACCAAAGAGTTGTTTCTTAATGCACAAACCTGAAAATTGAACTTCTTTTTCAAAGTAATTATTACCAAGATTTTCAAATTTTACTTTGGAAATGCATAGTGTGCAGAAGCATTTCCACACAGTCCTTCTGTTGAAATTCATAAGACATTTACACAAAAAAATAACAACTGTGAAACACCAGCAGTGAAGTTCATTCATTTAATTAAAATGAAAAATAGTCCATAGATTTAAAGGAGAACTTGGTCCACATAAACAAATTATGTAAGTTTTGTTCTAGTCCATTCTATGGTGGAATTGATATTTAAACTAGTCTATGTTTCTGGAATAATCAAAGGAAGTGCTGTTGTAGTATCTCTAGAAAATAGTATGTAAACATACAAAACACCAATCCACGTTCTAAACTATTCTGAGAATCAAATCCTCCTTTAAAGAGAAATAATCTGTAGTCTACAATTGAACATTTAAATACAATGCAGAAACCCAGTGCTTCAGTGATAATTTTTCCTACAATTCTTCCCTCAGTATTTTAAGTTTGAAAAACAGTATAGTTTAAAATTAGCAAATATATAAATTTGGTCCGCAAAAATCTTGTAGCAGGTAGAAAAGAGAAATACATGTATTGCAAATTGATCTTATTCATAGCATAAATCTATAAAACTATGTATTATTTAGGAAAAATAGGTTAAAAAAGATCTTATTTATAGGTTTAAACCTTGTCCCAACACCATACGGGTAGTGTACAGAAAACTTAGTATTATGCTTAGTATATGTAGTTTGTGAAAACTACTTAATACTTCTTGTTATTTTCTCAGTAAGTTGCAACACATAGAACTCAAAAACAATGTGCTACTACAGTGAACTTTGAAAGAAAATCCCAGAAATACAAGAATTTAAACAAAATAATCCATAAATTTGAAATACATGCTTTCTTTTTAAATTAATTTGACATTACCGTTTTCTTAAACTTAATTTTTACTATACATCTTTAGTGGCAACAGATAAACAGACTGTCACAGACTGAATTTGTTGGCAGGATTTTTCTATTGTCCCTCTATCAGATTCAACTCTATCAAATGCTAGTTGACTAATATTGGAATGATTTTTAATACAGTATTCTACTTTTCACAAACATCAATTTCAATGAAAAGGGCATATGAGGTCTTAGAAGCACAAATATTACTTAAGGCAGAAAGTTAAATTATTGTCTATTAGTACAGGCAGAGTCAACTAGGAATAAAATACTGAAAACATCTCATTTTACTGGGTTGTAATGGGGAGGGACCATAATTAAAAAGTAAAAAAACACCTACCATGTTAAACTGTTGCACTTTCCCTCCTCCCTCAATTGTACAACTATATACAAATTTGCTGAACTTCCTCAAGATGAAGCAAGTCTGTGCTAAAATAAAACAGGGTCATTTTAGCAGCTTGATTCAAGAGTGGCTACAACTCTGCCAGTCTTGCGAACTTCTCTCTCCTTCTTTTGAACCTTTTCCTTCTGCTTTTCCAGTTTTTCTTGTGTTTTTCTAATATCCTTAATTTTTTTCTTTATTGTTGATCGGTCATTTTGACTGGAAACTCCCAAAGCCTTTGGGGGGGGAAAAAAAAAACAAACCACCTCATCATTAATTTTTCCAACAGCACTGTCAACAGTGCTCGTGCATGAACAGTTTAAGAAAGTGTTATTCACTTTGCTGGAAGCTAGTCTGTTTATTTGAAAAATAGGGACCTAAGTCCTTAAGAGCATCGTAAATGATCATCTGGTTAACAAGGTAAGTAAGGAAACAAGGGCCTACTCTTGTTCGGTTGTGAAATAACAGCTTCTCATTGCATTTTACAAACAGGTAGACACCTCTAGAATTTCCAGCAAATAGCAAACTAAGTAGTATTCTCAAAATATTTTTCTAGCTCTTTTTATACAAGAGGAATTTATATTCAATAACTAATAAAATTTTTAATATTAAGGATTTTAAAGTGTATTATTAAAAAGTGTATTCAGGAAGTATATGGTATGCTTTGATTTTTAATCAGCAGGTGGCAGTACCCAATTCCAAGTTACAGACAGCACTCGCTCACACTCTATGAAACTCTGAATGGCATTAGGTGTAAATTAAGCTTTAAGCATCAACATCCAAAGTTCCCCAAATAGAGACAGTCATTTGACAGATGAGTAACAGGTATTTCCCCTGTGTCCAAGGAAATACTTATTTAACAAAAATACAGGACATTTAATGTTGCACGTCTGTTCTAAAATGCAGGTGTATTTTGGAGGCTGAAGTTAGACACTTTTTTTTTTCCTCCCTAAAACACTCAAGTCCTACTATTGATCATTAACAATAATTTGCCTTATGCCAGAACAGACAAATGAACCTCATTTTAGTCACACATCTTGGCTGTCCAAAATGCAGTCTGATAATCTAATGAGAAAGAAAAACTGAAAGAGTTTACTAGCACTATAAGGGATACATACCATGTGGCTTCCAGAGGTGAAGTGGCAAGAAAAAGCTCAAAAGATTGATTTAGAATAGATTTTTTCAGCAGGAGTAAAAACCAAAAACATTTAAAAGGTCACCAGATAGGATTTTGAAGAGGAGATGTGAAAAACCCAGATTTCTAAAATTGGATCCTGCAATTCTATGCATTTGAATTGGTTGGATCTTGTTTTGATATGACCTTGTGCTGAGATTGATAGATATATCAAGCCCCTTTAGGGAATTATGCTTACTTTGATTTCCTCAAGATGCAAACAAGGGAGAAATACTTGGTATTATTCTGATTAAAACCGGCTTGTCTTTAATTGTACAATTATTAATTCTCATCTAACTGTATAATCTCCAAGTATTTCAAAAGCAAAACTCTGTCCCTTAAAAAGCCATGAAAACAGACTTTGTAGGTTAAAAATATGTCTGAATAAGCAGTGAAATTCATACCGTTCCATATCTATCCTGGGATATTCACATACCTTTAACTTCTCACTGTCGAGCTGCATTAACTGCTGTCCATCTATGTTCATAGCTGTGAACTCCATAATATACTGCTCCATGTTCATTCCCATTAACCAGTGGCATACTTGCTGGGTGGTCCATTCAGAAATAGGTCTATTGTGCCATTGATTTTGCTTTCCTGTTGTTGTAAATTCATCATCTAATGCCTAACCAATTGAGAAAAGTCACCGTAAGCAATGTTTTACTTGACTATATGTTGAATTCCAGTTGCCAATTGAGTTTGATGAACAAAATGCATTTTTAAACATACTCTAGCTCAAGGACTTAAGTTCTTGGGATCACAGTTTATAGTCAGTTTGCCTAGGAGTTTGCTATAAACAAAAAGACACTACAACATTCAACACAAACTAAGTCAGAAATAGAGAACATAAATGGTTTTCTCTAAGAAATTATATAGCAAAACATTAATTTAAATTTGATGTATCCTAAGAATGAACAAGCTTCCTCAGTCAGTTAAGGTAGCTCAATCCTAATGTTAGATACTGCCTTACACAGACAGCATCAAGAAGGATCAATTAGCACTTCAACTATATTATTGATTATTGTTAAGTGAAGGAAATCCCCAATAAAAGCAATTCTAGTAGTCAGTAAATCTGCTGACTGTTTCAGGTACAGTTTTACTAAATTTGGGGCATTTCTAAAAAGGACTAAACATCCTGTCAACATTTTAAAGGGTCTGCCTAGAAGACCATTTCAGAAACGGAAGAGCTTGTAGCCTTCCACTGAAAATACACTTTGCCAGCTCACAGAGCTTTTGAAGCTCTCTGCTTCAATTTCAGTTGGCTTCTGAGGGGAAAAAGGTACTGCTGTTCATCCTGAAGCACTCTATTACTTCATCACAAAAGAAAAGCTACATAAAACGGAGCTCAGTGTCTGTACAGAAGAAATTCTAGTGCAATACTTGAATCAGTAACATCAGTTACCTGAAGTTTTATTAACTATCCAAAATGATCTCTCACTAGCTCATGACTGAGTACAAGCTGCATTAGATTTGCAGACTGCTCCACTAGGCAGCTTTCACCACTTATCAAAGATATTTGCAAACCAGTAGAAAGTATGCCTACTTTTTCCAGCAAGCCTTACACCTGTCATCTGTAAACAGAAAACATGGAAATAAGCATCTTTCTAGTGATGGATTTGAAATACGAGCCTGTAAGTTTCAGGTGAACAACTACAACTCCCAACCAGAGTGATCTCACAAAATCCAACTCCCTTGATAGAAAATTTGGGAGAGTTGATTAAATGTAACAAAATAATTCTGGCAATTGCAAGTGAAAGATACTGAGACATAGGCCTGTCACACGGTCCAATCATACAGTAAACTGGATCTGAGAGTGCAACATGGAACACACATCTGAGGTGAAACAAATACAATTTTAAATTTCCGATGCATCAGAGGACTACAGCTAATTAGAAACGATTTTGCTTTTCCTGGTCTGTGAAACAAAGGACAGTGGTTACATTAGGAGGTAGCGCAGATAAATAGGAACAGGTTTGTAGGGCAGAACAGTTTGTGCTGAGGTCTTAAATCCATACTACAAGCATTTCAAAAGATTTTTACTTCGGGATAGCTCTAGTCTGGTCACACAGACTCAATGGCCACTAGCAGCTGGAAAGCACCAAAAACACTGTTGGAGCACATCTGATTTGATTTCCAAGATAAATCAAAGTAAGGCAAGCGGGGACAATCAGGAGATTTACTTCAAAAATGAACCCCTAATCCTAATTAAAATGCTTAGGTAGATGCAACAAGTGTGAACACATCCGCCTCCTGATGTGCAAAGAAGAATAGCAATTTTCATAAAATAACAGCAGAGGGCTCTAGAAGAGGTTTTGCTTGAAGTGCTCCATACAGCATCTGTATCAAGACAACAGGGGCACAGTGAGTTTTTTATCCAAGCTATCAAGCTTGAGATGCTTCGTACAGAGAAAGAAGATTAATTGTATAAATTACTAAAGGAATTTAAAAATGCCTGTTTATTTTAAATCATTTTAGGTAACAGTACTCCTCAACCTGATATTGTAATACAAAATATATATTGGTAGCTTTATTTTGTCTCATACTAGCAAGTGTTCATGAATAATACACAAAAAAGGGGAAACTCTTTACATTTCAAGTTTGACCTGCATCCTGCATCTTAGAGTTGTGTGTGGTCTATCAGCAGCAAAAAAATACTAAAATATATATTGCCACATATATATATTTTTTTATATATATCTAACTACTTTTATCCTTTGGGGGTGTGTGCGTGCATCTATCTATCTCTTTTACACTGAGAAATGTGTAAAATGTTTTATTCCAGTTGGAACTCACTCACTAGTTTTATCTAATCTGTGCTAGCCACGCAACAACTTCACTTCTGTAATTTCAAACTGTAAATACTTGAAGAAGATGTACTCCTGTCAAACAAAGAGGCCCAGATTAATTAATTTTGCCAGGGGAATGCAGTCCCTCGACAGAATCTCGGGGGCATTCTGCACCAGTTCCTCCAAGCAGCACGGATTAGAGCAGCTAACAGACTGTACCATGGAGGAGTCCTCCAGACTGAGCTACTAATTCCAGTCTAGGCTTTCAGCATCATCAGTTGCTAATGAAGTCCTCCTACTTCTTATTGGTAAAGACACAACCCTAAAACCAGAAGAAGTTGTACCAAAAACTGAATCTGTGTTAAAACACTTAGACATCCTCTCCTCACAGAAGTGAAGGTGAACAGAAAGATATTTAATGCTGTATAATTTGAATTTTTCACTACTGCACAAAGAAAAAGCACATCTGTAACTATTTTGTTAATAAAAGTGTAGAAGAATAAGATGAAGAACACTGATTTTTGAGTAATGCTTATTGGTCATTAAATAACACCTCTACATCTTTTTTTTTTTTACAATTGTTTACTGTCCTTCCAGAGACAGAAGGACTGTCCCAAGCTGTGTGTACATCAGAGTTACAGTCCCCAAAACAGCCACCACACACACACAAAAGATCAGCTGCAAATTCAGAAAGCAGAACTAAAACTACTTATAAGGTATGGAAACATGAGAAAATCACGTGCTCCTGCATAAAAATGCAGGTGATGCAGAAAGCAAGTACAGAAATACTGAAGGCTCTAACGATAAAATATACAAAACCCAAGAAAACACCAATGCTGTCACACCATTTAACAGATAAAAAACTTTAGAAAGGTAGGAGGGATTACCAGCTAGCTTGCCTTTGCTGTAACCAGCTAGCTGCTAACAACCTAATTCTCACCATGCAGTCACTTCCCCAAACTGCTCATGAGTACCTGCCCAGCAGAAGCAGACTCTTCAGTGCTGCTCCCATCTAGATTTCCAAGAGGTGTTCCCATCTCCTGTCTACTAACAGTTCCAGGATTTCTGGGCAGCATGCAGTAGCCCATTCCTCTGAAAGCAGGGGTTGTTACACTGGCTAGCACGATCCCTGCAGGATATTTGTGAACCCATCCAAACAACAAGCACCAGGTAGAAATTCTACTTGTGAAGGGCTTAAGGATTTGAAATAGCTAAAATTGCTATATGATTGGTTTATTATTTTTTCCTAGACCTCAATGTATACTACTACTACTTAAAAAAAACCCCAAGAACAGAACTACCTATTTTTCTTTACACATATGGCTTTCCAAAAGAGAAACCAGCTCAGTGTTTATTTATCATTATCCTCAGAACAGACCCTGATAACCAATGTAATTACTGAAAAGGTACAAACGACTTTCATTGGTCATACACTTAAGCAACATATAAACTAGACAGAACACTAGAATCAGACTCATCTGTAACAACAACAAAAAAATCATCACTTTACACATGCAGAATTAGTAACGGACAACTTTCATTTGAGTTTTAGGACCAGAAGTTTACTGAAAGTTGTAACACTGATCAAAGAACAATATTCAAGAAGATATATCTTATGATTTATACTGCTTGAAAGTTTTAAAAACACATATTCTATTAATGAATGATTCCATTCAAAAATCTGCATGGAGCACTTGCAATGACAGGTATTAGCTGAAGTTCCTCTGGTTTTCGTTAGATCTATGACTGTTATCTCTGATAAAAATCTGCAAGAAATGAATCCACTACTGAAACCTGTAAACTAGTTATATGATTTTTGACACCCCAGATTTTTATGTTAGTGATTTCATATTTATAACATTGTTTGTAAGACTGTTCCGGCTTTCTACATATTACTGGACTATTTTAAGATTTTCACCAAAGCCTGGTTTAAGATAGCTAATAACCTGCACATTCATGAACCACCATTTAATTTTTTTCTTCAAACATTATCACTACCAGTTTGGCAAGCCCTCTAACTCATTTCTGGAAGATGACCGTGTTCAGCTTTTAATGACTCCTCCTAGTCTATACAGGATTTAATTTATAAAGACGCCCATCGTCAAACATTGAATGAGACAATATCTCAGAATGTTACCAAAATGTAGACTTCAGGTTTCAGCTGTAGCCAAAGGAGTTAGTTCTCCAGTGGAATGAACACTGACTTTCAGGCATCTAGTTTCTACCTATATATCAGAACCACTATATTCTGCCTTTTTTTTTTTGTTGTTCTTTTTTCTTCTGTTTGTTTTTATATAGATGAAATTTTATGGTAAAACAAACCTGCATGGATATGAAGGCAAGGTCAAAAACGCTGCAGTTTTCATTCACCCAGGAAGTTGCTTTAAATTAGTGGAACAGAAAGGTGTTACATTTAAAATTAAAAACTGCAATTTGATCACAGTTAATTCGTTCCAATTTTTATCATATTAACTAGGATCAGAACACAAAGGCTGTTATGGCATCTACTAGTCTGTGTCCTTAGTTCAGTAACACCTTAACAATTCTTTACAGTGCTCTTCAACATTCAAATATGGAAACAGCGATCTAGTTTCATATTACACAAATCTGTTTCTATTAAACATGCTGTAGTGTGAACAACAACATCAACAAGACACATACACACTTTGAAACTCACCTCATTTGAAGAGAAGGTTAAAGTGTGTGAACGACCTGACAGATTTGGTTCTGTCACTAACCCTGAAAGTTCACAACTTGGCTTGCTATGGTATGTATCATCTATGACAATTCTACTCTGCAAACAAGTGGAAATAACGTTTTATTAACTCACTCCTTGGAAAAGCAGGTCATAAGGTGACATCCTAGTAATTTTGATTTTTGGTAAAAAAAGAATACTTTGACTCAGTTATCTTTAGATCACATATGAAATGCACTCACTACATCAAGCATCTGACTTGTCTTTGTTAAACTTCTGAATTCAAAAATGCAATAACAAATTTAAAGCAATATCCCCAATAAAAGCACCTTGTGTGGAGAATCGGTGATAAACTGAAATGGTGTTAAAGTACACAAGGAAACACACATGGTTACTTTTTCAGCAGGTATACCACACTCGGGGAGAAGCAATTTAAGATTCGTTTGGTGGAATTATTATGCCAACTTTGTATTCAACTGAAATCTACACAAGCACTATGAATGTGCTTCAGAAGGTGCTCTTCTGTTGGTGAGATAAAAATCAGTCCTAATTGTTTATGGTCATTAAAAGTCTTATGGCACAGAAGTGCCCCCATAACTTACAAAGTTTCTGAAAACAAGAGCTAGGTTTAGACTTCATAGTTTCCTGCTATTGAACCACTGTCGTTAACAGTGAAACAAATAGGCTGTCTTTGCCTGACATACATTAAGACTTGGAAGAGCAAGGACCTTTCGGCAGCTTGCAGATCAGGGTTTAAATTAGTTCATTAATAGATAATAGAGAGCTTGCCTAAGGACAACCTTTCCCAAAACTTTAAATTCTGATTCAAGATACTGTATTGTAATGCTGTTCATTTGAACAGCTTCAGTGAGGGTGGTTGAACACTGGAACAGGTTGTCCAGAGAGGTGGTAGATGCCACATCCCTGGAAACATTCAAGGTCAAGTCAGATAGGGCTCCGAGCAATGTGATCAAGTTGAAGATGAGGGGTTTGGACGAGATGACCTTTAAAGCTCCCTTCCAACCCAAACTACTCTATGATTCTATGATTCAATTTTGAGGTGGCTGCATTTGAGGCACAGAATCACATCATCTGAAAATTACCTTGATATGAAAAATACCACATAGATGTAAAATATCTTTAGAAGAATTTTTATAATAAATGGACCATATCAAGCTATGTAAAGTCTTCTTTATAGTTAAAGCACCAAATAATGTAAAAAACCTATAACAAAGCTGAACATTTAAGAAATTAAACAATTACTCGGATGTCTTTACAAAAAATGGTTTAACACTGTAAAACTACAGTAATTATGCAGTTTGACAGCCTGAATAAATTATTTGCAAAATAGAAAAGTCTTCTGAAATAAAAGATTTTGACAGATTTATTCTTTTGATAAATCAATAAAATACTTTTTTTTTAATGTAACAAAGTAAAATTCAGGTTAAAAATATGACTAATGTAAGAACTATCATATTGAAAGACTGTAAAATCTTCATAGCATTTACTGTTTACATTCAGTTTTACACTTAGTCTGTGTTTAAAGGAAGTTTTTGGATCTGTATGCCTGCCTTAGCATCTAAAAGCAGCAGGATCTAGGTTCAAACTCATCCAGCAGCCAGTACTCATACAACCTCAGGCAGGTTACCTGAGCAGCCTGTGACTCAAGCTGAAGACTATGAAAAAACCAGATGCTACACCTGAAAACTTCACAGCAGGTTTGGTAAGAAAATCCTTCTAAAGACTACTTACGCATGTGTTCCCCAGAATATTTTCTGATTTGATTACCTCCATTCCAACCAGATCTTGACCTCTACGTCATTTTTCTTTAGTGAGTGAAAAATAATTCTGCCAAAAGCATGCCTCCTACTTTTGCGTTTCTAAAATTTACTTCTCAGCACTACTCTGTGTCCTTCAAACAGTAAGCAATTATTTATCATTACGTTCTCTAATTTTCTCTAAGTCTCTAATCAACTAACTATACTTTGTAAGGATGCCATACCATATCCCTATATGCATAAATAATCTGAGATCCTAATTAAACTGAATGTAAAGACATTTTTCTTCAGTCACTTATGCTCCTATAAGAGCATGTTTTTGCAGTTGTCTTCGTTGAGCTCTTCTGTATTTGTGTTCTGATTTCAGTTTAACTTGAACTCTAAATTTTCTAGATTATTCTATTTTTGTTTTGGGGGTGGATACTTGATCTTCACACTCCCTTTTACGCTAAGTTACTGATATGCATTTCCAGTCTTAAAAAAAAAAAAAAAGGAGAAAAAGTACAGAAAACCAAAAAAACCCAAGAAAAAACCACAACCAAAAAACCCAAACCACAACTTGAGTTTTCCTGCTACCTTTTCATGGAGTGTGATACTGTACCTGACTGAAAAATGGTGTTCTATTTATCATGCAGATAATATTATTAATTACATTATATTTTAGGGACTTCTTCAGTCTTTTAGATATAAAAAGCATTACTAGAAACAACAGAATTACTTTGTCTACCAACCTATTCTCAAATTAATTTCAACCCAAACTGAAAATCTACTTAGGAGCTTTTCTTTTGGCTACCCTTAGCTCACTCCTTCTACCTTTGCAAAGCAATCGAGAATAATTCAGAAACAAAACTGTACACACACACACACACACACAAAAGACAGGATGATATTTGAGCAAAATATTTAATGAGACCTTAGAAAAAACATGAAGAAAACATAGCCAAAAGTAAAGCATCTCATCACCAGTTGTAATGTTTTCTCCTCCCTCTGCTCCTGTTTGGTTTAAAGTAGTAATTTCCTTTTAAGGATTTAGAGCCAGTTGCAAAGATTTTTGATTCTTGAAGAGCACAGAATTTGGATAGGAAAGGTTTTATAGGTATGCTTCCTAAGATTTAAGGTACTAGGATATAAATAGTTTATACCACATTGTTCTTCCTCACAATGAAAACGAAACACTGCATACAAGCTTACAGAAGCTAAATAATGCTCTAGAAAAATAATACGAACAGTATGTATGTGTTTGTATTGTATCAGAGAATGGGACTACATCAAGGGGCAGATTATGTAAAGGGACTAATTTAAGAACTGTGTAATTCAGGAATCTCCTAAATGTAAACAGTCTGCAAACACTCAGATCACAGGATTTTAGTTCTTGTGTTTCTAGTTTTCACAAGCAACAAGAAGGTGATTCATTACTTTGTTCAATTATAATTTTAAGATTAACTTCAGTATAATTTTAAGAAAACAAAATCCTTCTAGGTACAGTAATTTTTAAGAGGCAAATTTTGCAGAAACAGAAAACAGTTAAAATATAGTTACATTGCTTACACCATCAATATTAAAACACATCTACAGAAATTATACATAATGCGAAAGACTCAATACAACAGTTAGAGATTTTTACATGACAAAGTTCTTATTTTAGGGTTTCAACTTTTACCTGCTCTTTAATAAATGTTTTGCCTGATCATATGGGATACTACAGACATAAAAGCAAGAAATATTATGGAGTTAACATCAAGAAAAAGGAGTATTCTTTTGTTAAATTCTGGGAAGATGATTTTGTCCCGGCTGTTATGGTTTAGTAGCAAGACTCACTGCTGAGTGGTCAAGCACACTTCTTTCTCAGTTTTAATGTCTTTTCATAGTGATGTTTACCAGCCAAAGCCTTGTTACTGTAGTGCAAACACAGTGGTCAGCTGCAGGTTAATATCTACAAAGATCAGTCATTCCAAGCAGTAGCTGCTGTCACATTACCATCTTCATAAAAGAGCCCAAATGTTGCAAAGTTAAAACAAACAGCCTGACTTCGGAGAGGCCAAGTATGATTTTAGGATCAATTTATATATGAGAATCTGTTCTTTAATAGGGTCAGCTTTCTACTGTTTTACAAAGCAGGAATACAGCTGAAAACTTGTATATTCTTCCAGCTGCTGGTTTGCAACTGGCACTAAGGAAAAGAGCAGCAAGCAGCAATTACGTACTGGAGCATGAGAAGGAAACATAAAACAGTAGGCAGGAAACCAGGCGGAAGGTTGAAGTGATAATCAACTTGGATAAAGGATACAACTATGAGAAGAAAATGCTATTATTTCCGGGCAATGTGAAAAGGAAGAGAGCACCCAATCTGTACGATCTATACCTTTCTGATTGCCAAAAAAAAAGCGTCTGGTGCTTAAGCACATCATGGGTGCTTATAGTAGAAATGCAGCAGTGGGACTTTTACTGTGCTCAAAACAATTATTTGAATTGGACAGAAAGGAGGAATGAAGAGGGCATGAATGGGTTATTCTGAACCAATGACTTTGAAAGCTAAACCACTGTACGTTTCTGTATACAGAAAACATCTCCTGATAGCTTTGCTACACCCTATTAAGAGATCAACCATGCACTCCTATTTAATAAAAAAATTGTACCAAAGTGTATGCATATCCCCTTCAACATGGATCTTGCAGTCCCAAGATCCTCAGGTTATTTACAGAAACATCTTTTGGCCACTGCATGCTTCAACAGAAGCAAACAATGCAGGAGGTGTAAATACACAAGACTGACACACACTGGACAGTATTCTGTAGTGTCATTCTACTTCAGAAATTAAAAATTTCCTACTCTTAAGTTCTAGTGTTACAGTAAGGTATGGTATGGTTCTAAAACCACTTTCTGTCTTTTTTTACAAACTATGTATGCAGACAGCTTACTCCTGTCACAGGGACTGTAAATTCACACTAAGAAAACAAGGTAATTTAAAAAAATGTATTTTAAGAGCATTTTAGTGCAATCAGCATCTGGAAAGATGGAAAGCCAACTTGTTGCTATCTGCCATCTATGCAAAATATCAGTGACTTCATGGACTACAACCAGGCAAGTTTCTTTTCTAGAGTTGTAACTCATTTCTAATAACACAGAGGAAAAGGAAAAAAAAATGAAAGGGTATTTTAGACAACCAAAGTGAAGAAAAAGTGTGAAACTCAAGAATAAACCTAGCTTATGAGGTTACTCAAATAGCTACAACTTTGAATCTGACAAAATCCAAAGGAAACAAGAATGAAGGTAAGTTAATGAGATTGTTAGTAATAGTCTTACATTGCAATAGGTTTTAACAAAATATTTAGACAGTGCACACATTAAACTTCTTACTTTTTAGAGCCACTTCTTACAAATACTTTAAACTGTAAAGATGGTAACTTCATGGTTATAGACTGAACTGTGTAGCCTCACTCTTAAGATCTGGTTAAAAGCCTTTAAATTATTAGAACATTATCAGTTACTCAGAAGCAGTTTCCTAGAAGTGTCTCTTAGCTTTCAATACTAACTTCATTAATGAAAACCAGGATGCTATCTTCATCCACCTGTCTGGTACTCCACCCCTACATACCAGTATGGTAACAACTGGTTGGCCAGCTGACTGGGAACCTGACCTCTAGGTATACTTCCTCTAAGTATAAGACTGTATTAGACAGGCGTCCTGGTTTCAGCTGGGATAGAATTAATTTTCTGGTACAATGGTACAGTGCTGTGTTTTGGATTTAGTGTGTAAATGATGTTGATAACACATTGATGTTTTAGTTGTTGCTAAGTAGCACTTATGTTTAATTTAAGATTCTTCAGTTTCCCATACTCTGCCAGCAAGCAGGTGTACAAGAAGCTGGGAGGGAGCATGGCCAGGACAGCTGACCCAAACTAGCCAAAGGGACATTCCACACCATAGAACATGATGCTCAGTATATAAACTGGGGGGAGTTGGCCAGGAGGCATGAATCACTGCTCGGGCATTGGTCAGCAGGTGGTGAGCAACTGTATTCTGCATCACTTGTTTTTTCTTAGCTTTTATTTCTCTCTCTTTGTTATATTACTTTTCATTGCAATTATTTTTAATTATTATTGTTATTATATTTTCTTTTAGTTATTAAACTGTTCTTATCTCAACCCACAAGTTTTACTTTTTTTTTCCGATTCTCCTTCCCATCCCACTGGGAGTGAGTAAGCGTCTGCGTGGTACTTAGTTGCTGGCTGGGCTTAAACCACAACAACAGGGAAACAGATTTGGCTTTTAAAACTATACTGTCCTACAGCTAGTGTTAACTTTTAGCATTATAAACCAGTAAAAAAACCATACCCTGTGATTGTTCCTTGGATGCTACTTCAGCCTGAATAGCCTCCACTGATGCTTCAACTGAACCGGAGGGAATGGGAACACACAATTTCTGCTTGTGAGGGCTGTAAAGTCTCAAAACTTCTGCAGCAATGTTTGTAAGAGGTGGTGTGGTCAAGGACTAAGTCATCAAGCTTCCACATACTAAGCATTGATGTTTTTACTTTATCAAGATGCAACACTTAAATATTCAAAGCACAAATTAGTCATCATTACCTTGCTCCTGTTCTTTTCTTGACCATGTTCACAACTGTCCTGCCCGCTCTGAGTAACGTGCAGGCTGCTACTAGAAACGTGAGATTCTTTGTGGCTGTCTCCAAACCAAGAGAAAGGCATGCAAGTAGGGACAGGGGAATCTGAATCTGATGCAGATAGATTGTTGCCAGAGTCATCCAGCAGTTCTCGGGAACCCCTGAAATAAGTAGATTAAATTGTGTTTAAACAACAGCAGTAAAAACCCCCACCCCTCCCACCAAACACACAACCCCCACCCCCAAAGCAACAAACTCAAAACACACACCACTAATTTTTACCTGTTTCACAGCACAATTGATATTTAAAATGAAAACTAATACTTGCCTTTAAATATACATGCAAAATAATTTGTTATTGAACAACACAAATTTAAGAGCTTTTGCAGTATTTCACACAACAATTTAACAATTTCAAATAATTTGCAAATTTAATTTACTCAACATTCATCTTCCTAAGCAAAATACGGTTTTTATATTTAAGATAGGTTATAACATGTTAATCTTATGAGCCGCTTTAAAATGTAACTCTGCTTTACTGTTTCCTCTATACTATTCTATGTATTTTTATTTCGGGAGATTAGAAACTCATCTTCACATCATTGTATTAATCTTCACAGAATTTTGCTACTGTTATACTTGAATGTACTTTAAGGTCAAACAGTCATGATAGTTTTAAAGAAATTCTTAGGTTAAAAATTTTAGGAATGCAGCATGTATGTATTAAACAAAACAAAACAACTACCTGCTATCCAGAGAACCTCTTAGATTTTCTTTTTCTTGTTTCTTGCCCTTGCCCCCAGATTTCCGTAATCCACTGAAGTGAAAAACCACAATTTTCATAAAGCATTTACATTTACAGGGTACAACATTTTTTTTTAATCAGCAAGGTAGTTTTTACATCAATTTCAACAGTTAGAAAAAGCCACACCTATGTTGTTACACAGAGCACGATTTTGCAGATTATGCATGCAATAAAAAAGTACTGTTATATTTTATTTAAGAACCATGACAGAATTATGAAAGTACCTTTCAAAGACCACATATAATCAAAATAAACACAGGAAATGACCAAAGAAACTTAGCATATAGTAGATACAACCAAGAGGAAGAACACAGTTTTACTGCTATATAAATGTTCATATGCAACGCAGAGTGAGTTGAACTTCTTTGTGTGAAGTTATCATTTTTATGTTATTTGTCATATTTGTTGCAGTACAAGTCTGAGTCTTCAATGTTAGCTGGCTTCAACAAGCTTTATACCTGGCTCCACAGGAGCAAGGCTTATTGCAAAACGTAGCAACTCTCTCTCAAATCCCCAGAGTTCAGTTACCACACTGCATTTCCAGATAATATGCAGCTTGCTCTTTTGTTTTACCCCTGTTCACATACTCATCTTCTAAAGGAATTCAGAAATCCACTCATCACTGCTGCCTGCCTCCAAGGAACAGTTCAGTAAGCAGCTACTATAGCCAAACCCTGTGCAATGACACCTCTACTGTAGAAGGAATTAAGGCAAGACAGGTATCTATTTTAGACTGTAATGCCAGCATGACATAACATTAGAGTCTAAGCTCCAACAGTATTTTTGGCATAAAACTATGCATGGATTTCCAATTTAATTCATCGAGAAGTTGTGTATTCAGATAAAAACTGAAGAACCCGAAGAAATTCTTTGAGGGAAAAAAGTACAGATAAATAAAATCAAAATGTGGTAGAAACATGAATGCAATGTTACAAATTCTAGATGAAAAAGACTCTCTCCAGTGGTGTTGCTATGATGTAGCATTACTAGATTTCCTGAACATTTTATTTAGAGAACATGATATTCTCCAAAAATAACACTGAAAACCATTTATTTCCAAACGAACACAAGTAAAATCTTACCCAAAATCTGGAAATCTCCTTTTGGACCTCCCTGATGATGTTCCTTCATTTGTTTCTATTGTCCTGTCTTCATTTTTCTTTTCTTCTGCTTTGCATAGAGGGATGAAAAATAAAAACATTATTCTAAAAATACTTGCAAGTTTCAAGTACTTACGATGATGCCTGTAAGTAAAGAAGATACTAAAACCTCAGTAACAGTGTTAAAATTCTCATTCGCACATACAGATACTAGCTGAAAATACTACAGCCATATCAACATAAGTTATTCTCTATGGCATCTTCCCACCATTCTGGCTGTGCCGTACCATTGAAAAATGGCAACACAACAGTTGCTTATGACTGATCAAAAATATTGCTTTTGATAAACAGTAATTCTATACTGTCTACAGAAAGATAAAACTTACTACAGTATTTTGATTCAATGAATTACAAAGATAGTTTAAGATAGGTTTAGAAAAAAGTACCTCTTTCTTCTGCAAAACATCAACTTGAAAATACAACAACTAGATATAATAGTATGAATGCATGAAAGAAACTCAGTTTTAAAGCAACAGTTGAGCAAGTACAGCATTTAATCATCCTTTATCACACCTGAAGTATTAAAAGACGTTCCTTCTACATTTTTTCTGGTTCAGTAGCTAGTCCAGGCTAGCTACTTGGAACATGGGCTACATATGCAAGTTGCTAGCTCCAGAATGAGTGCCTAACTAACATGATAGCCAGTACCCGGAGAGCAGACAGATCCCAACAAGCCGAGTTTCTTGGAAACAGTATACAAACTATAACTATTCTAAAGAAATAATTGGGACTTTGAAGCTCCTCCAAGACTGCCATATTTTCAAAACTGGAATACAACCTGCTAGGCTCTAATTTTTCACCAGAGGGAGCATGTTCAATTATCAAGTGAAATTAAGTGACAAATTTAAGCATCACACTACCTCATCCCAATGTGACACATTACTGCAAATCCTGACCGTACTTCCTTTTAAATTCTCAGGCTACTAGATTATTATTTTTTTAAACAATTGAAATACGTTTCATATTGCAAATCAGATGTTTCATAACTAAGCTGCCTATGAAAGACATGCACCCTGCTTTTTGTGAGACAAAGTAGGTTTTAAGCTCTGCCTTTAAGACAACCCCTGACATGAAGTAATGTACACAGATGCCTTCAGGGATCATAAAAAAAACCAAAAAATCATGTTTACTACACAAAACTGAGGACAACTCCCCACCACCCCATCAGCTAATAATCCTTCCTGAAATGTATAATGGTTATCTCAAAGTTTACATGCTGAATAGTCAGGATAGTCAGGGTTTTTGTGGTTTTGTTTTGTTTTTTTCATATCTGATCAGTAGCTTCTGATCAACATCAGAACTTTATCTAATCAGTTAACCACTCTTCCTAAACATGTAACATCCAATAAATTGTAACTACCAGTTAAACTGGTTATTTTTTCTGTCAACTTAAATACAAAACCAGAAGAATTAATTTTAATATTGACATGTGTTTCCAGCTGTCCTGGTTTCAGCTGGGATACAGTTAATTGTCTTCCTAGTTGCTGGTACAGTGCTATGTTTTGAGTTCAGTATGAGAAGAATGTTGATAACACTGATGTTTTCAGTTGTTGCTAAGTAATGTTTAGACTAAATCAAGGATTTTTCAACTTCTCATGCCCAGCCAGTGAGAAGGCTGGAGGGGCACAAGAAGTTGGCACAGGACACAGCCAGGGCAGCTGACCCAAAGTGGCCAACAGGGTATTCCATACCATGGACGTCGTCACATCTAGTATAGGAACTGGGGGGAGTGGGGACGGGGGATCGCCACGCGGGGACTAACTGGGTGTTGATCAGTGGGTGGTGAGCAATTGCCCTGCGCATCATTTGTACATTCCAATCCTTTTATTATTGCTGTTGTCATTTTATTAGTGTTATCATTATCATTATTAGTTTCTTCTTTTCCGTTCTATTAAACTGTTCTTATCTCAACCCACGGGTTTTGCTTCTTTTCCCGATTTTCTCCCCCATCCCACTGGGTAGGGGGAGCGAGTGAGCAGCTGCGTGGCATTTAGTCGCTGGCTGGGGTTAAACCACAACACCAGCTCTCTCTCCAGAGGTAATATTTTAAGAAAAAAGGTAATTTCTAAACCACATTACAATAGGTTAAAAAACAGACTGATACATGAATGGATGGGAAGGTAATTGAAAGGATTATTTCAATGAAATAATAGGTAGATATTTAAATAGTTAGAAAGCAACAATCTAACAGAAAGTAGCATTTAGTGTCATTGTGCCTGCAAAGAGCTAGCTTTCAATACTAATCCTTGTCTTTGATGTACTGCATTAATTAGCTCTTCCAGTGAGTCTGCCAATTTTAAGAAAACGTTTGTAATGCTTCAGCCATCACAAAAAAGTTGTAGAAAAGAAAGCAAAATCACTTATATATTAGGTACTTGTTTTCATATGATTTTTTTTAAAAACAAACAAAACAGAAGCTGGGGTAGAGACAGTTTTTGTTTAAGACTTTCTAGAAACACATAATATGAGGAGAGTATAAAACAAATCCTGTTTTCAGAATACTCAACGGTTTTGTCTGAGCTGTATAGAAAAGACAGCAAGTATAATCTGCCTTTATATATTCTGCTAGCTGACTAAAGGAAACATCAAGCATTTAAAATATTCTATCTGATCCCTTTTTCAATTATTCACAAGAAAAAAAGCCAAATATTTCTAGCAAATAATGATTAGTAGTGACTAGGCTGATTATAATACCTTTAACTTTTGCCTAGTGAGAAATATCCTAAGAGGGCAAGATGAATAATGCAGTAATTCCCGTAATGTTCAGAATCCGTATCTTGTTTAAACACCTGGATAATGCTGGGGAAACACAAAGTCAACACTGAATTTTTCTGGGAATTGGGAAATCAGTCAAACTTGCTCTCCAATACATTGCCACTTATGAGGCTAGTGTTTTGCAGAAATGTGTTATGAGCTTTACTGATTATCCACAGTCAATTACTTAGCTCCCCTCTAGGCTTATGTCAAGGCAACCATTTAGACTCTCTAGATTTAGAGGTTTGAGCTTTTACCAAACTGACTTAGACATACTCCTTTCTGTAACTGTTTAATTGAAACAACATTTATTCTGCAGGCACCTTTGAGATTCTTGGCACTATAAATTATTTTGGAAATGTTGAGGTTTTGTAGAAATCTGGTAACTAATTTGTTGCAGATGAAGAAATTAAAAGATAGATAAGCGTATTTCAGAACATACTACTATTTTATCAAAATCTTTCAGTAAGTAAAAATAGAATACAACGAACTTGCATACTTTTTTGCTAACTTCAAACTTTGCTGAAGAGTTAACAAGTGGTTTTAGAATAGGTAATTAGTTTTTTAGTCAGTTCATTTTCCCTCAAAGTAGCTTATTGTTCAATATTTATTTATATCTAAAATCTGTAATACTTTAACCCTGAAGGATTAAAATAATAATAAACCCTTAAGTCTTACCCTTGGCCTCTTTCCCTTTCCCTTTTGCTTCTCTTTGCTTAACATTCTTGGGATATCCTTGAGGAGAATTGGGAGCCATCTCTTCAGGAGGAGGTGAACGTGTGGTAGTTGTGCTGTTTTCGTTGTTTGGTTTGTGTACTGGAGAAGAGTGTGTGGAAGCAGAAGGACTTGACTCTAGAGGACTTTCTGTGCTTTCAGTTTGCTCAGGCTTTTCACTCTTTCGATCTATGTCATCCAGGCATGGGAGAGTTAATTTTTCACTTGTTTCTAAGGTCTTGGTTAGGTACACAGTGGAAAGTTCTTTGTTGAGAACAGTATCTTCTGAATCCTCATCCTTCAACAAATTCAAAAGTTATTTTATAAGCATGACATAATCCTTTACTATCTGATCTTTTACCAGGATATAAGGATATGCTATGCTACAGACAAACTTCCCAGTTCAGAAAATTTTAACTTAATCACTTGCAGATACCATCTGAATCACATGAAGCTGATTTTAGAGACTTTTCTTTATCTACCTCTATACAGATCTTGTGCACATCCCAAATCCTCTTTTTCTAGCCAAGTCCGAAATGTTCTGGTATATCTTGGCCATTCCAATTCAATGCAACCACTTTTCAGTCTAACTGAAGTAGTTCAATCTTCTCCATCTATGACAGGCTCTCTCTTATACCAACTATTTACACCTCAGTATTTCAACTGTTTTCCAGAAACGTGCAAGAACATTTTATTGATATATTTTTTGTGGCCTTAAATGATTATTTATGGAATAATGAAGCATTTCAGAAGTGTTCAGTTTTTGAAGAAGTTTGGTAACTAACTTGTTTCAAACGAAGGAATTATAAAATAGATAAGCATATTTCACAACATACCACTGTCACGGTATCAAAATATTTCAGGAAGTAGAAGTAGAATACAACAAGCCTGCATACTTCTTTGCTAACTTCAAATTAACTGTGCCACAAAAACCGTCGGAGATCACATACATGGTATGAACCCAAAGAGGGTTTTTCACTCGATACAGCATAAAAATACGATGCTTCGGCACGGTGTGAATGAAGCACAGAGAACACTTAAAATTGCACATACAGATAAAACTGAACACACATTCAGGCTCCTGAATGCATAATTATCTACCAATATCGGTACCTGTAGATTTGCAGTCTGTTGTCCAGCCCCAAGAGATTCTTTCAGCTTTGATCGAGAAGGTGGCTGGCGTTTGACTTTCAAAGCAAGCTGAGCTTTTGCTTTGTGGGCACTGGTATCTAATCTGGGAGTATCCCCAACAAAAGCATCAAAATCTGCAACAAATATGTAGTTCTTTTAAAAAACAAAACAAACTGGTAGGCAAGTTCTCCAACCCACTGTCCAGAAAAATATTCAGAAGTTAAATCAGAATTATTCTACCTGGTAATGATTACTATCTGGAAATACTGTTTTATATAATACTACAATATTTTAACACATTGTGATAGCAATTTCTAATTAATTTGAAATATATTTCTACCCAATTTCTTCAATTAAAAAAAAAAAAAATCAATCAGGATATAGTTTCTGAATTTTATTCTCAAATAGATGAGAATTTGTGCCCAAAATGTACTTTCCTATGCTTGTTCTTTAAGATAGAAACTTTTTACAAAGTACATAAGCATCTACCAAATCTTTTTAAAATATGCTTCTCATTTGAACCACTATCTGATATTTTATAACATTCTAGGCATAAAATTACAAGACAAATTTAAAAAATCATAGCAAGTTTTGGTGCAAATCATAGCTTAAAATCAATGGGATTTTAACTGACATATCTCAGTGTATTAGTCCCACTAACGTTATTGGTTTCACTAATAGAGAATCTGAGGAACAGTGAAGACGGATCTCTCTCCATCTATCTCCTCTTTCCCACAGAATTTAAGAAATACATTATTACAATACTGAAAATGTTGGGGGACCTAAACAAAAATATCCACACTGGCTCAGGTCAAACATTTACCCAGTCAGTAGGAAACAGCAAACGCTTAACTTTTTAACAACAAAAACCAGTACACATATAACTCCTGATTTTTTTAAATGCGAATCAAAGATCCTACGACCTACTTACCAGAAATTAACATTTCTGAAGAATTTAGTCTTTCTTCTATTGATTCTGTTTCTTTTTCATTTTCTTCTCTTATCTTTGACTGCTCATTATATTGGCCTGGACTTTGACAGCCATCTGCCAATAAACTACCACTTCCAAACATGTACGGCATTCTCTCATATACTTTCAATTTACTTTCAAGCTCTGAAATCTGCAAGAATTAAAATTCAGGAGTGAGATACAACTCTCCAAGAATGCAGAAGTTTATTTCAAAATATAATACTGCTTTACTTTTTCCTGATATATTTTCAGCTGTTCTGCATATTTCTGGTCTCTCTCTTCAAGTAGCCTTGAATGGTCGTCGTCTTTTTTCATAAATTCTATTTCTCTGGTGAAAGAAATATATATATATATATGAAACAGTAGTATATAGCAATGTAGCAAAAGACATAAAATAGAAATACGCACAGTTGCATTTACTAAAAAGCATTCTGTTAGTAAACGTTGAAAAAAAATCAGTCTGTAAGGTATAACTGATTCATTAATCTTGTAACATCACAAAATGACCTATGTTTCTACTGTCTTCAAAAGAAAGTACATATGACACTATAATTTACTCTGGGCTGAAAAAGGATGCTTTGCAACACTTCTTCTAAAAGTTACAACCATTTCTCTACCTTTAAAACTGGCAAGTTGCATATACATTTAAAGCGACTCCAACAATTACAGCTTACTCTCTTCCACAAAGATACATGCACACATGGTATTTTCCTTCCAAAAGCTACAGTAAAATTCTTTGTAGGAAAATAAATTGCATTTCAAGTTTCTACTTGGTTCATCCTACAGAAATTGCAATGTCTGTGTTTTACAAAAAAGAAACAACGATTACAAGAGGGAAACAAAAATAAAAGCTGCTTTTTCCTGTAAGTCAGATGGAATAACACACAAAAATAGAAAATTAGTGTAGAACATCTACACAAAACGCAAAAGCTTCAGGGACAGTCAGAAGAGTAATGGGAATTTGCTAAACAGCGAGGAAACAGAAACTAGCATGTTAGAAGTCATCTTAACATACTTTTGGACTTCCTCGCATATAATCTTGGGAGAAGAGGGGAAAGAAGACCTTTAAAAAGCTCACCAAACAGCACAAAAATGCACTATGAAAAGTAACATTTCTGCATGTGGACTAGAGAGCAAAAGAGCATGCAAACTGCCTTTAAAAATAAGTAACAAGTGGAGAAACTGGGGGCAAGAGAATTATATGCTTACAATAACTACCAAAAGCAACAGTTGTGTTCTGTATTATCGAGACACTTCTACAAGTATTTTGCAATTAGCTCTTGTTTAGCTGAGAGGAAAGAAGGCAGAACAAATAGACACAACTGCATGACAAGAGTGTACAAGTCTTACACAGATGTATCTAATAAGCAATATTACCTCTACTAAAAAACCCAAACCTGTTAACAGATTGAAGGTACTGTTTTCATGCTGCCATTTTGATGGGCTAGATACATATGCCAAACTCTTAATTTTTCTCAGAATTGCTTTTATTCCCCCTACAAGATATAATTCCTAAGTCAGGCTGAATCACACATATCTGGCTTTTATATCCTTTGATGCCTACCCTATCTGGAACATTCAGGTTGGTCAAAGCTAGAGGGTTTTTCATGAACAGCAAAAGGTATTGGCAAATACCTCATGCCAAATTTCAAGTAGTCCTTCGAAAAGTATAGATGCATTACAGTTTCTCAACTAAGTTGTTTTAAAAATTTGTTCTTGAAATATTTCAATAATTTTTCCTAAGCTTAGAATCAAAAGTAGCAGCAAAGTTTTTGGAGAACCTTTCCAGAAGCCGGTGACTTAAGGTATGGAAGAATTCAGCATGTATAACCCACTGAACTCTGACAAATGAAAAGAAAATGTGTTAAGCAAATCCTAATCCTACATATCATTGTCAGTTTTCCCCATAATGTACAAAATGTACCAGCAAGAAAGGGAGACATGGTATTTTGGGGTACTTACTTTTGTTGGTAATCTTTAAGCAATTTCTTGGCTGCCTTGTATTTCTTTTCAAGGGCATCACATTGTTCTTGAGTTTCTTTAAGATGCTCATTTACGGTTTTGCATAAACTCTGTGCCTCTAACCAGTAGGTCTCTAACTTTTTAATTTTCTCTTTGCTTTCGTCTAAGTTTTGCTGAAGTTGGGCTCGACTCAGTTTCCATTCATTTTTTTCCGCTTCAACAATTTTTAACTGAAAAGATTAATACTTAAGGAATTAATATAAACTAAAAGATGAAATAAAAACCCAGTTGTTTATACATATGTAAGTAGAGAATAGCTAATAACAAGTACTTACCATTAATATTAAAGACACTGAACTTTTAAAGAAAAGGTATCAACTCTTCTAACCCTTGCTAATACAAGTAAGTTCAGAACTCAAACCCAAGAGTCTTTTACTACTTCCTCATTAGTATTGCTTCTTTTTAAAGAGATAAAATGAGTAAGACCTTTATTATTAGCTTATGTTGACTTGTTCAAGATCTCACCATTCCTTAATACCTCTGGAGAGGCCTATTTTGATTACCTTCAAAGACAACTGGAGATACAGAATCTTAACCTGTATAAGACAAGCTCCCTGTCCTACTACTTTGCTACCAACAGCTTTTTGAATAAAGCTAATGAGACCGGTTGATCTTCCCTGGTACTTTATACAACATTGGTCTTTCTAATAAATTATGATATACTCATGGTTTGCTTTCCTGGGGCTAATTTATAAAAACACCAAACGTTCCCTCAACAAAGGAGAGGGATAGGGCCCCTTCAGCTTGACAGCAGCCACATTATAAAAGGGAATGTTAACATCTGAAGTTCTCCAGGCCTTGGAGGAATGAGCAGGCAGAATACCACTTAATTTGTCCATGCCTCCTTCTTTGGGGACACCATTTACAGTGAGGAAATCACTGCTTTTGAAGCCAGTTAAGATCACCTGCTGATGGAACAGAGATGTTGTAAGGACCAAGAATTTCTTGAATTTAAAATGGGGCTGTAAGTTGTACTAATGCCAACATTTTTAACAGCATTTTTAGCAATCCAGTTGGGCCAAAATTCAAGAATACTGCAAGGAGGAGGAGCACTGTCAGAAATCAAAATCAGAAATCATAAGAACACAAAGAAGTTTTGGCTGCCTTGCCTCTCTACGCTTGGAGCTTTGAACATTTGCAGAGTGCAAGAAAACACCCAATAGATACTGTTATTCAAAATTATTGCAGTCTGAAGCACTATCCCCTCTGCACTTGCTACACACCCCCAGCAACGTCCTGCAACTTGTCCTAGGGTACACATTTCTCAGTAAGGCAACACAGAAGGGCAATGGAATAAAAGCAGCTGCTCACCTACAACAAATATTTCCAGAAAAAAGCCACGCACAGATCTCCATCAGTGGAAAAAGCAGCAAAAAGAACAAGAAACCCTTCTCAGAGAAAGCAGAAGTGTTGAACCAATTCTCAAAAAAAAAAAAAAAAAAAAAAAAGCAAGCTGGGAAAAAACTCCCTCCCCACAGCAGGTCAGAAATTTGAGGAGGGAAAGAGGGGAAACAAGGTAACAGAAATAACTTTCTGGTAACAAAGTCAGTTGCAAACCATTGTCTCTAAGTGCCAAATCTATACTCAGATAAGACAAGTTCTATCTGCTGAAAATGTTCTAATACTTGTTTGGGAGCTTGTTTCATACAGTACTCCACTATATTCAGTTCTGCTCTAAGCAGTAATATTGAAGCGTTCATTTTATAATGGCACAGGGGGGATTTTGGGGTTGGGGGGGGTTGTTTGTTTGTTTTGTGGGGTTGGGGGTGGGTTTGTTTTGGTTTTGTTTGTTTTTTTTTAATTTGAGCACAGGTCTTCAGCTTAGAAATGTCTGTCTAGCATAACACAGAGTATATTGAGCCTGAGACCTAAAACAGATTGCTGCCTTTTGCATTCAGCCTACTCTTGATAAAATTTGTAGGTAGAAATAAATAAATAAAAAAACCCCCCAACACATAAAAAAACCCCACCACCAAATAAGATTCTTTGAAAACTTACTTTCTCCTTCAGTTGATTCACTTCAGCTATTGTTACTGCATGTTTTAATTGTAGCTGAAACAACAAACAAACAATTGTATGAGCATACACAAAATGCATTTGTCCATGATTCCCTTCTTCCTCAAACCATTTTTATAGTAGCATGAAGTCAACTTAATTATTTGTCAATTACAGGAGAAGCAATCATGAGCTTTTATTAAAAGAAAGTTGAACTCAAATTAAAACCAAAAAAGTTCCACAGTATTCCACTTGCTACAAAAATCAATACATGATGTGGGATTTTTAATTATAGGTGATCATTTTCTATACATTAAGTGAGGAGGTTAAAATAATGTTTCAATGTGCCAGAAGAATGAAAAGGCAGCATGCATTTATGATGACAACTGGTACACAGAATGTAGTAAAAATTTAACAGTACTAAATATTTTTACTTATTCAGCACTTACAAATAAACATGCTGGCTTTGTTTTAAAATTAAGCCTTGTACTTTACACCACAAATCTGCATAGGATTATTAGAAATGGATAAAGGCTACACCTAAGCCAAATGTAAAGATTATTGTTTACATGTCTTAAGCAAACAGCACATATATGAGTACAAAAGCACATTTTTTGACAACTGTTAGTTATTTCTTATATCTCTTTCCATCTGTAACCCTCGGGGGATTTTTTTTTTTTTTGGCAAGGCATAATGCACCGAACACATTAAAACAAATGAATCCATGACTATCCTTTGTTTAGATTATGTTAATAACAGCATAGTAATGATTCCAGCTGAGAATTTAATTGTATCCCAAGTAAATATAGCACTTGGGAAAAGATGCTGTAGCCTGCTGCTACGCTTCCTAACCTAGAAAAACTGTAAATGTTCTCTAGTGATCAATAGCCTGAAATTTCCACTTCCCCAACAACATCATCAATATCATCAAGAGAGCAAACTTAAGGAGATCTGCAAAATACTGATCCTTTAAAAAATAAGCTGGTGTATGTACAAATGGCACCTGACAAAACAGTTTCTTTGCAGTATATTTTTCTCCTCCAGAGTGAAAATGACAGGGACTTAAATCTACCAAAGAAGCCCAGACCCCTAAATGCCAAAGACCATACCACTTAAATGCCCAACTAAATTCCACAGACCTGAATAAAGCAAATATGCTCCTTTATAAAAACCCTGGGAAAAGGGAACTGAATTTTCCAATTATGTTAAGTTGGGATTCACAGTCTGGAATGCCCTATTGACTTTACAAATTCATTACTTCAAAAAAATACACCATAAAAAAAAAAAAACAAACCAGAAGGGATTACCTGAAAAAACCCTCCAAGCCAAAAACATGCCTATCTACAGAATCAAGTGCTTTTATGTATGCAGATATTACCCAGAAAACCTCAGGGACTAGAGCAAGAGATTAGATGTGTATTTCTTGTCTTTCTGAAGAATATCTAACCACAACATTCAAGACCATTCAGAATGGGCATACTTGTCCCCCCATGCTCCCCCCACAGCTACAGCCATTCTACTACACAGCAAATAAGAGCCAAGTCCAATGGGCCACAGAAGAACTAAGAGAAGCGCCATATCTATTTAATGCAATGTTCAGACATCACAACAAGGAGGGAGGTGATGTTGGGTTCTAACACCTCTTTCCAAGGGCTTTTTTTAATTTAGTTTAAATGAAAGGACCATTTAATATGAATAGGTATAGGGAAGCTGGGATCAGAAAATTACAGAAGACCTACATTTCAAGGGACATTTACCAGAGAGATTATTGGCGATGTTGAAACAAACCCCAAACCACATGAAGGGGGACATGAAGGAGATTATATCCAAATCTTACAAGGTTCAGGTGCTCCCCCAGTGCATCACAAAGAATATTTAAGAAACTGCCACCACACCTCTTTAAATTTAAGAAGAGACTGTGCTGAATCCATATCCAGTGGTAAACCAATATCTTCATTTTCAGGAAGATCAAAAACTTCTACAGATTTTCCATGTAAATGTGACTCATATGTATCATCATCATCATCATAGTCATCATCCTGACAAAATGGGAAGATCATGACATTCTCTAACACACACACTTTGTTTGCATTATAGTAGCAGCAATAACAAAAGCATACAATCAAGGAATCCAAACAGTTGCAAAACTTTTCTCAACTAGTTACTATGCCATTTTAGTTTCTTATACCCATGATAAGTTTTAAAGATGACTTGCAAACACCTTCATCAAAGTACCACAAGAGAGAGCTAAGCCAGCCATGCACAAAACAATCACACACAGCTGATACCTTTGGGATTACTGATAAACTGGAAGTATAGCAAGTAGTGCTAATCATGTGCCTTGATAATAGTAATGTATGAAGTTTGTACTTTGTTTTTAACAAGTTGCCTCTTTTACCTTTTTTTTTTTGCTTCAATTTGATTCAAAAAACATTTATTCCACTTGCAGAAATTATTGCACGTAGCAGTAATCATGTACTTTTAAAAATATTTAAGTATGTACGATGTTTTACCTGCTCTGTATCATCATGAACATAGTGCTGCTCATACAGACATCTCTCTTGCTCTAAGGTCTCACTAATGAGGCGGGCTACTTCACTCTGAGTCCCTGGCTTCTCTCTCCCAATGAGAAAACTACAGAAGAGAAACAAATTACCTTGAAGCAAAAAGTTTAAGATATGCTTAAGAAATTAGTTTGCCATACTGCTGCCTTCAGCAATGTCTTTGTAAAACTTTCAGATTATGGTTTTGTATTCTCCGTTAATGAAGAATGAAAAAAAGAAAGTAGTATTTCATAGAAAACATACATACCTCACTGTGCCTTTGGTGTTTTTTAATACAGTGGCTGCAAAGAACTGAGTAACTCCGACCAGACTTATGCCATCAACCTCAACAATCTGATCATTTACTTGAATTCTGCAAAATAAATAAATGCTTAGCTAACACTTCAACAAAAATATTTTGGCTTGATAGATTTTTGACATGACAAGTATCACTTAAAAGTCAATAGTAGTTATAATAAGAATTTCTCAGTTACTATGCAGATCACCAATTAAAATTTACATGGCATTTGCCTTGATATTTTTTATACTGTTTACACAGTGATTGCTGTCCTGGGGTATCAACATGATTTTGTGGCACTTTTACACTTGGGTACATCCTAAGCTTTTCTCATATATGCTGTAAGCAGATCTACACTTATTTTGCAAAAATGTCCTATATTAAATAAATTTTTTTTTAAAAAATTAACATAATGCAGGAATGTAATATTTATTCAGCCACATTCAGCTTTTGTACTTTTATTCACAGTATTTAGCATATCCAATGAAAACAACTGGGCTCAGTTAGAAATTTGTAAAAAGCATGATCAATTCAATGAAAAACTCACCGTCCATCTCTCTGAGCAGCTCCACCATCTGTTATTGTTTTTACAAAAATACCTAGTTTTTCCAGTCCCTGATCAGCACCAACTCCCATTCCAATAATACTGATGCCCAGACCACTGTCACCTAAGGGATTAAAAAATCTAACGTTAGCCGCATAACACAAGATGTAACACTTCGCAGTAGTGAGCTGTTTCAAAGCACTCCAAGTCCTTCCATGCAAAAGATATGAAAATTCACTTAAAAAAAAAAAAAAGACAACATATTTGTCTATCTAGATACTACTTAAAGCCTTTTTGTTCTGTAGTTATGACTGCCTGTTAGATTCAAAGCTTCATGGTATCTGGAAGAGATAGCAACGTTTATGAATTGTATATATTTTGGTGCACATCTGTCACTCAGTAATGTAGCCTTCCTAACTTCAATTAAGTATGACAATTTGCACTTAGTAGAGGCCTGTCCAGTTAACATTCACTAAATTCAATAGAACTAGCCATAAATGTAAGCCTGAACACACGTTCAAAAATTCAAGACCTAAATTCAGGGAAAATAGAGTTTACAGTTGTTTTATCTTTTGTGCGCATAGTATCTCTTGCAAATGTTCAAGGTTTGATTTGCACCTTTTTCAATTTCCACAGGAAACACTTCCATTTTTTCCACCCTTTTCTCAAGTTCATACTCAGCTGAGGCTGCCACAGGGTCAACTTCTTCATTACGTCTATCATAGTCTTCATTTGAGTAAGTACTGAAAACCTAAGAAAGGTAACAGAAAACTTTTTTTAGTGCTTTCCCACCCCATTTCAAACATGACATAATTGAAAGAAAATCAGCAAGGAAATTAAAGTGGTATTTTTAGAGATCTCATTTTCTAAACAACCATCAATTTAATAAATACTGCTGCTGCAAGACAGTTTCTAACTTGCAGAGAAGTAACATTTTAGAAGTTTCAAACAATTCCTTAAACACTTTTTGTGTTGTAAATGCACAGTTAAAAGAAATCAGTCAAGCAATCAGTCATCTCCTCTTTGATATGACTTTTTTTTTTTTTTTAGGACTACATTTCCCCAAATCCTTCTTCCTCTCTTCTTCCCTCCCCCCACACCATCTGCCAATTGCAGTGCTTCAAACAGATGTAGTTTTCTGATTTTGCAAGGGAATCACGCAGTTTCCCAGGAAAAGGAAATGCCTTGTTACATACATTACTATTTTTGGTAATCACTCCAACTGAATTTCTGAATTGTTAAAAATAAAAGATAAACAAACAACATGAATTAAGACAGAAATCTAGAATAATGAGCTACACGTAACAGGGTTAATTTTACTTATGAGCATGTTCATTGATTGTATTTAAATTCGTAAGTTAGAAAAAAAAGAAAAAATAATACACCACCACCCCTTTATCTGAAAAACAAGGTTTATCTGCTTAAGTTTTTGCAGGCACTGAGTGTTTTACTCAAGGTCACTGTAAGAGAAAAGTTATGGATTGCAGCTGCAGCAGCCATCTCCCTAATCAAGAACATACAGTGCTGACACACAGTTAATTTACACGAGCCTACTAAGTTTTTGCAACTTTTGCATTTTCCCACTAAGACTACCTAGACAGGTAACTGCAATCATGTAAATAAGACAGAATTAACTGTAATTAGCTGTAATTAACATTTTCCCAGTGAATTTACATCCACTAGTATATGGTGTTAGCTCTGCATGGCAGTAGCCTCAGACACAGGAAAACGTTTATTGAAACAGATTACCAAAAAGCAACTAATGTAACTCAGCATTTCCCATGGGGAGCTTACTGCTTCACCTGCAGATTACAGCTGGCAGACAGCTTCACAAACTCTCTGCCAAATCCTGCAGAACAGCTACTCCAGAAACATGGCATGGCCATATACCAGCCCAGTAAGTAAGCAAGATTAGATGCACTTGGCTGAAAGGGAAGGAAGAAACCCACTCTCGGAAGTCTTACGTTTCCCCCAATAAAAGAACCTTCCTGAAAAGTTGTGCTTCCCAAGTCTTGCATAAGGTAGACAAACTAATAAACTCCTTTGGACTACCATACAGACACCAGTGGGCAACAACTGGACACTGAAACAAGGGTTGCAATTACAGTATCTGTCTTCCATAAATTTTACAGAAAAATCTGCAAAATAGACAAAGAAAACCATACAAATGGTCTCAAGTATTCTTACTCTATAAGAAAAAAGGTGGCCAAGTTCTTTAATTTAATGTCCCTCCCCACCCCCTCAAATCAGTAAATAGGATATGAAGCAGAAGCATTTCATGAAGCACTATTCTCCCTTTGGAACAAGACCCGTCTAGTTTGGTTCCTTTCCATCCCAATAGAAAAAACAATCTCTCTAAAAATATAATCAAGTTATAAGAAGATGAATTACAAAATTATAAAAAGGAAGTTAATGAGTGGACAAATGGTAACTTGTTAATGAGAATATGTGAATTCTTGAGGACAAATCAAATACTGGGGCATGAAAAAAATCAAGTTTGCTTATTTCTAAGTGTACATATGTTCTAGTATTAATAATATGAGTAAAATGTTAAAGATCACTACCAAATGGCTGAATGAGCAAAAGGTGGATAATGGTAGTAGTTCATTTTGGAGACACTGACAACTGTATTTTCTTGATTCTTTATAATTCAGTGGTCTAACTCACAAAGCAGAAGATGATGCAAGTACTCACTATCTACTGAAGAATTACATTAGCAAAGGAATGACTAGTTTCTTACACAACCATTTATAAAATGCTGGAAATGTGGGGTAAGCAAAGTTGGACCATCATAACAGCATTACATATGCTGCAAATCTTAGGCTGCCAGCCCTAAAATATCTCTGGAATTTCTAAAAATTATTAAATATTTTTCCAGTTTGAAAGTAACACCATTGTACTTGAGAGTCTCATGGAATTTGCCTGTTTTGACACAAAATTGATCATAGGAATTGATCATCTGCCGGGAGTGGATCATAGAATTTAAAATTAGTGGTAGCTTAGATTCCAGTGATCTTTATAATTGTTACTCATAAAATAATAGCACAAATATATCTATGCAGATGAAAACTACTAATATTTATGCACACTAGCTTTTTAAGAAAAACCTATCGGAAATAAATTCTGACTAATCAACTCAGAGAAAGAATTCACAATTTGCTCTTAAAGTGACAGATGGCAAATGTGTGATGACATTTAGGTAATATTCTAAAAAACATAACTTCACAATTAAGACAAGACAGACTCATTTCAAAATGGTAAGAATCCCCCCCCCCCGACTCCAGAAAAATAATTTTGAGGAAAAACATGAATTTACAAAGAATAGAGGAAAAGCAAAACTGATATATAACCAGAAGCGAAACACTGCAATAACAAAAAGAAAAGCAAGAGCACACTAAGAAAACTATGGCCAAAGAGTCAAGGGCAAAAGACGGAAATCTTTGTTGTGTACATGTGGAATCATAACACGGTATTCATCTTTTGTGAGATGGGAACAGTAAAATTGTTGATACTAATATAGAAAAAACAGAACTGCTCAGCAAGTTGTTCTTGCCAAGCAGCAAAAGTAACATTAAACACAGTTAAAATGTGGATAACAAATAATAAGTTACAAAGTTTAGAAGATTGATGAGAATGCTAAACAAAGTTCATCCCTGCCCCATGTCTGGCGGGGTTTAGTCACTGAATCAAATGCGTTAAGGACAAAAGAAATTCTGATCTTACTATTTAAAAGCCACTGCTAGCCAGAGATCATAAAAGTGTAGTGTGCAAGTGATATTTTTTAAAGATATGCTTTAGCAAACACAAGTTATTGTCTCAACATAGGAGAAACCAGATGAATTTTACTGTGGAAACCATGTGAACTTTACAAGCCTTTTACCATAGCTTGTTACATATCCAGAAGCTTAACATACCATTAATAACTTCTGGATCCTGTCAAGCTAATAAATGATGAAGAACCCTGCTATGTGAAAAAAGAATTTCTTTTTACACTCAAGACTTCTTTTCTTCAGAATGAATAAAAATAATTTGAATCTAAAAAAGTTCTGGCAGACTGCTGAATTTTTAAGGATTATTTTAATTAAATTGTTAATATACATAACTGGAAATTTTCAACTTAGTCTTTTATACTTAGTCCTTGGACAGCAAATATATTTATTTGGAGACAGAACAAACTGCATTCTTCACACCAGGAAAATGAGTCACTTTTTGAATGCAAAACTCAGTTTGCCTCCTCCTGTGAACATGCTAATATCAACATCATCAAGATCAGCAGTCAAAAACAACCAATGCAGCCTACTGCCTAAAAGATCTTACTGTTCAGTTCCTGTTACCATACGGAACTAATAAACTCTATTTTATCATTTTAGTACTATCACAGAAAACAGCATCATCACAGAAAAACAACAATCTCGCTTAATTCAAAATCTTAGCAGCACATAAAAAGCTCTACTTAAGAAGTATGTTAGTTTTAGCAGAACATTCATTTTGTTAGAGGGTAAACACTAATTTACCACGTGTTTGCATGAAACTGCTATGAAGTCATAAAACACAGTCCAAAGACCTTCACTCCTATATTCATTTCTAGTAGATAATTTGTGCCTGATCAAAACCAGAACATTACAAAAGTAATTAAACTAAGATTAAGAAATCAGTAACTGCCCAGAAGGGCTCCCAACTAATTGGAACAGAAGCACTATCAATATCACTTTAAAATTTAAAATACCGTAGTATTTGCTGGAAAGCCTCACAACACCTGCACAGGCAATTAAGGGAACACTTAACAGCTGAGAGAGGCACTGAAGTGTTACTAACACCTCTGCCGGGACAACACACCTCTGAAACACAATTCTTACTTTGAATGTGCAAGTTTACTGACACCTAATAAAGCCAAACATTCAAAACACAAGTTACAGCTCAGGGAAAATTGTCTGGTAGTGAACAGTTTCAGCTTTTCAAACTGATTGCCTTTGCCATGCCTGGCAAAATGTGAAGTGCCCAGGCAAACGTGAATAATCATTTGAAACAGTAGCACTGAAGCAGGGCTGAAGTATAAGGTACACTTCACAGTTTACTCTTAAAATCTCTTCGGTTAAAGTAGACATCTCATTATGGCAACCCACTGTTCCCTCTGTTTCCGAAAGCTACACAGTTAGTATTTTATTACGACTACTTGTTATATTTTAAGTGAATAAGTGACTATACCTGATTTAAGTCAATTCATGCTATCAAATCCTTTAATCAGCAAACAGAAATACCTCGCTTACTTTTTTTTTTTAAACACACTTTCACTCTTCTCCAAAAAGTATTCAGAATGGTTGGTAACTGTTAAACAGGTTAATACTACAAGCGATTACACTCAATGTAGCATTTTCTGTTACCAAACAGGTGGACAGGCAGGCTGTGCACACTTTTGCACTCAATCCTGTAGCTCTGCATGACTTAATCAAAAACCCCAAACAAGTCAGTTTACATAAAGGCATAGGCGCAACCTTGCTTCAGATCTACAGTACAGACAATTTCATATAGATAATTTCAATAAATAAATCAGTTTTTTTACCAGTCTCACTATTCTCTACTTAATTCTCAATAAAACCAATAAAAATTATTGTCTAGTTCTGTATTGTACTGCAGGGGCAAAGGCACTGGAGCTAGCTAGAAAGCAAGAAAGACAACATGGTATCTGTTTCAGTCAGGTCATGCTACCTACTCCAGAAGGAGAAACACTCCTTCACTTTCAGGTATTTCATTTTTAAATCCCAGTGAAAGAAACATTGGAAGACAGAGAAAAGCATCCATTCACAGTTGGTGCACCGATTCTACTTCAGTTCAAACATTCAGAGGAGAAGCTGAGAGACAATCCATGTCCTCCCTCTGTGGAAGTGGAGCTCCACTGTGACCTGGTTGTACTCCACCACCATCTCAGTTGAGATGGCATTGCTCTCTGACTGACAAAGAGACTGAAAGACTCCAAATAAATAGCATATGATCAGAAGAGGCAAAACCTACTCACAATATCACATAAAGGGGGGGGCACCCCCCAAAAATCTTAGTTCCTGAAAGACTTTATATAAAGAAAGTGATTAAATTATCAACATCCACAAGCTTCACAGGTGCCTTGGTACCACCAATTTAAGCCTGGCAATCCAGAAGAATTAGATATGTGTTTTCATTTAGTATTCACCAAACCAAAAATCTTGACCTGACCAAATCTAAATAGCAAGCAAATTGTTAAGAGGAACTTAAAAAGAAAAACAATGAACACAAAAATGGTCGACCTGGCTGTTTTCTAAAGGCCATAAGAAGAAACAACAACAAAGTAACCCTGCCGTACCAGATCAACTTAATTACCTAATCTGCAGTAATACTGTCACTAACAATGATCAATACCCCAGGTCTGAAAAGGAGGATCATCTCACTATACCGAGACACATCAGAGGGCGATGGAGGAAAATGATTGAGAAATAAATCTAAAGAGTTTGCATGTTGCCCTTTGGAATAATACTTTACTACGCAATAAAAATATAAGAACCCTGAAAAAACCCCTCTGCTACACTGCACCTTCATGATCTCAAGATTACAAAATATGTACTCAGATAATAGAGGCACACTTCTTTTCATTGATGTCCTCTGAGTGTTCACCTTCTCTTTTATGTTAGAATGATATGAAAAGGGATAATTTATTTTTTCCATCTCTCAAAAGGTAAACTACAAACAAGTTTAAGCTACTGCCTGTTCACATTTATCAGTCTAGGTTAAGTATTCGCAGGTGCTAATAACAACAATCATAAAAAAGATGCCGAATCTTTCAGCAGCTTAACTGTTGAGCTAATGAACTTGCCTCCTATAAATTTGCTTGTCTTTGCTCAGTGTTTCTTCTGACTACATCTCCCATGAAACCCTCACGAGCCTCCTATTCGCTTCCTTTCCTCCCTCCTGTTCCCCACAGCTATTCTCAGAGCAAAACAGCACAGGCTGGACATGCATAGTGATCAGCTAACATTAAGTCAAAAAAGAACAACTAAAACTAAAGCTGTAGTCCTGCCATCAGTGAGGGCACAAATCTGCAACTCTGACAGACATGCTAATTTTCCCCAAACCAAGCAGTATTTTAAAAATACCTTTAAAAATCTCTCTCTCTTCCCTGTCAAATCCAGGTGAAACTGCTAGGAAGTTAGAAGTTGGAGGGACTGAAAAAGGAGTGAGGACAGACAGGTCATAACCCGTCATCCTCACTGTCACCTCACCTGACATCCATAACCTGAGTGTTCTCTTACTTGTCTGTAGTTTTATAGCATCATCGAGTACATGAAACAGGGCAGCTAGTATGTCATATAACTGCATACGGGGAATAATGCAGTTAGAAATACATTGAGATATTAATGTAAAGAGTCAAGCTGCTGCAGCAGTGATCCAGGATATAAAAAGAAATTATTTTCCTTTTCTGTTCTGGTTTAGATTGCTGCTCTACAGCCCCAAACCCTCCCACTGGACTCTCATGCAAAGGCTCTTGAAATGCCAAATCAATCTACCATTGTAAAACTTACATATCAAATATTTCCTAAAAATCAAAACAGAAGACATGTGATTAAAAAAACAAAAGCCAAAGAAAGCTTGAGTTGAAAGTGCTTCTTTCTGGAGAGCTGAACAAAGGTTGTGGAATCAAAACGTAACAAGGACCAGAAAGGCATCAGAAATACTGGATATGGAACTTTCTAAACCCAGGTAAATCTATACACACAATTAAATGAATTTAGGCTTAATAAACATTTAACTTTTATGAAAATTGAATTTTCAAATTCAGTAAGATTTTAAAGATTATCTTTCCTCAAAAAAAAAAAAAAACCAAACCAAACCCTAAAATAACAAAATTTTCACGTGTGTGAAAATATGTACCCTCTTCCTCCAGTTAGTATCCCTGTTTTTAATATCTTGTACTGTTAAGTTAACCAGCTGGAAATGCCATACTCTCAGATGCAGGCAGAACACAACAGGGTTACTTTTTGTGAAAAGTCACTGAAAACTACCATGGAAAGTTTAAGTTTGAGATAAAAATATGAAGAAGAGTTGTTATGATGTTAAGTTACAAACATCGTAATGTTGATGCAAGTGATAAACAGAGCTTCAAAACAATTAAAATCTATGAGTTACAACAAACAAAACTGTCACTGCAAAAGATCCCAAACAAAGCATGATGGAAATACACTTACATTATTTGTGCCAAGAAAAAAAGCAGATGACTTCCCACATACAAGTCCATTCTGTTTAAATCTACTGTCAAATTAAATCTCTATTTTCCTAGATCAACCTACATCCATGTCACATACTTGTTTCTTAATGCCCCTGAAGTGCTTGACCAGTGGCTGACAAACAATTGACCATTTATGCAGTCATCAATTCTCTAATTACTGAAGAAACTCCAGGGTCTGGGTATCTTCCACCAGTTAGTGTATTTTGTATCCCTTTCTGTGTATGACATCGTAGGTATAGAAGTTACAGTTCAAAAATCAGAGGATGTATGAAGCTGAAGCACTACTCTGCAAGATTTTGTTAAAAGTGTTCAGAAGAATATATGTTGACCTAGAAAAATGGTGCATCTCCTAGAAGTGGTAAGCATTTACAGATATGCTGTTATACAGGCAATCTAATTCAAGTGTATCTTCATTTACTGCTTCATTAACTTCCCACAGTAAGCAGTTCTGTACTAAAAAGATTGAAGAGTATGCCAGCCTGAACAAGATTACTGTTTGTGTCCCAGCTATACATAAAACAGCTCTATTCTGATATGCAAGACAAATGGCAATATTATGAAGGACTTCCAGATTCTCTCAGGAGCAGCTGATACTCAGCTGGTTAGGACCAAGACACAAGCTATGGAACTGCTTTCAGTTTCCTTTTTAAAGAAACAAGTTTAAACTTTTGCTCAGCTGTGACAAATATAAAAGCAAAGCCTTTGTGAAGGTTTCGGTTTTGTTTCTCTCTTTTTTTTTTTTTAAAACTGATTTTAAATGAAAGTATTATTCACAAAAAGCTGGGAACACAGACTCCCATGCAACATAAACCGGATAACGCTGCTAATTAAACAGACTTACGGAAGCAAACAGCAGCCTGTACTATCTTTTCAGTTTACCTGAGCTACAGAATTTCTAAGGATTATAAATCATTGCACAAGTTAATCATAGTGCTATTAAAGGTTTCGACGACAAAGTTTGACACAGTCAGAGGTAAAAACATCTCAAGAAGTCAATTTGGAAACACGCATTTGTTTTCCCAATGGAAAGTTTCAAAATCACAAATGTCAAACAGCACTCAGTCTTTACATTTAAGTTAATTAAAGCCTCTCAAGGTAATCAGGTTTGAAAGCGAGTTTAAGCTCTACATTACAAAAGCAAAGTGAAATATAAAGGGATGACAGCACAGTTACCTGACGTTATTTGCACTGCTTGTAATGCTGATTGTTTACACAGTTTATTCAGAAAGCTTCAAGACAAAGACAAATTCAGTTCCCTCGCAAATACCTTGGACAGCTGAGTGTGCTTTACATTCCTTACTGGCTTCATATGTGGCATGAAACTAAAAATAGCAAACCCAGTCTGTGAAGTTCTGCTAATAACTGTACAGTATCACTCTCTTCACTACTGTAGGAAGGAAAAGCAATTGAGACATAATGTTCCTTAACGTCTGCAGACATCAAACAGCAGCAGGACTTAAAGAGTCAGGTCACCCATGGCAAGCAAGAAATCTTCCCACACATCATTTATGACCAGCTTCTATGGAATCAGAACACTTACTTTAAAATGTCTCATCTATGCTTATTTTCACAGGCACAAGGCAACACAAAATAAAAGAGTATTTGTATAATTATGTTCCATCTTTCCTGAAGTTATCAGATTAACTTATGTTCTTAAGCCCTGCTACAGGATGTCAGCAATTATGGATCTCTGGCATGGGTCAGTTGCAGTGCTAACAGTATTAGCTACCTTATACATCCCCTGGGAGCTCCACAGTCTCCTTCTTTTACTCAAAAGCCTTGCCAATTTTGCAACTGACTAGAAACTTCGAAGCAGAGATATTAATCAAGTTCTCTTTGCTACTGCAGCATAAATACTGATTTTAGGGTGCCTGTGTGTAAGTTATGTCCATTACCTACACACGTATCCAACTTCCCTTTTAGGTATATCAAGTACAATGGTCAGAGCTCCGTCACTGCAGAACCTTGATGACCTGAGAACGTGCTTTTTCTTGTCCAAACACCTTCTGAATGTTTTGAATTCTCCAACTCTATCAGACACCTGCTAAACAGCAACTGCAAAATACAGAGATGGTTTCTTCATAATCACTAGATAGGTGCAGAAGGAAAACAGCAAGAACGCCAAGGCCAGCCTGGCCTTTCTCAGGAGCATCTAAGAGGAGAAACGCAGGCCTTCTCCTCTAGTGGCTATGGATGTCTGGAATGGCAGTCACATTTTGGTCAAACTTACTCGTCTAAATAAAGCTGAAAAAAGAAGCTACTAGGATACATTTCTCACTGTGGCACTGCTCTAAGCTGTGGTGGGGACCAGGAATAATCTTCTGCTACCACTCAGGATGTTTTTTTCCCCTCTTCCAATTTAAGATGCACTAAAAACCTATGCATAAGGTCAAACAAGAGAGTTTTCCTTCTGTGAGGTAGAAGTGGAATTTTTCTAAAAAGTTACTGAGATATTAAAGGTACATTACTGAAAAAGATTTTGAGGAAGTGCAAATAAAGCTGAAATTCTTTATTTTATAGAGTACAAAAGCTGAAAACCATACACCAGGACTCATTCCCTACATTATTTTTAATGGCAAACTGCTAACAGTTGCTGCTAATCATTCATTCCTTGGTTGTGTAATTGATAATCTGGTACAGGTTGGTTCCTCTGGGTTTCAGAGAAGCAGCTGTAATTGAACAGTGCTATTTACCAAAAACTGAGTTTTGCCTACACGAGAGCTTCCATCGCAGCTGGCACAGAGATTTCTACTAATGCTTTCAACTAAGTCTGGCATAGACATAACAGAGAAGGCACGAAAAGCCTTCACTCCATGCTTCAGTAGTTTCGGCAATGATCAGTAAAACCCTGCCTACAGCAGGATACCAGCAGTCACTCAACGAACACACATTTACAGTAGACTCCACATAGCACTTTCCTCAGTGCACAAATGCGAGGGGAAATGGACTGATGCCCCTCCGGCTCTCTCACAGCCCTCACCAGACTTGTTATGCAGTTTCCAATAGTGGCACTCTCCCCTTCAGTGCTCCAGGTCACCACTAAAGCAGCATCAACTACAAGAAAGCCATATAAAGTCAGCCTGTCTATGGAGAGACTATAAAAAAACCCACATGCAACAAAACTTGGTTTTTGCCACAGCCAAAACATTTTTTGGGGTACAGCACTGGCGTGTGTTCAGCAAACTGGGAAATTACAGCTCTCCGCTGTAGGAAGTACAGGAGTCAACAGATTTTTTACATCCCTCTGATGAGTAAAAGTGAGTCCTGACTCTGTGCTAACGAAGTGTAAAAATTGTAGGAGAAGTGTGCTTGAGAAAGCCTGAACAGTTTCTCATTCCATCCTGGTCTGCACCTCCCAATTCTCCTCCCAAACTTTAAGAGGGACTAGAATAACCGAAGTCTGCAACAAGACTATGGGTAACCCACTGACTGAGTTGTGGAATGACTTATTTTGTGGGTGTTTTTGGTGAGGGAAGATCAGACACCTAAATCTTTTTAATTTGTTAGTGTTTTAACTTACACTACTCCTCATTATCCAGTCTGCCCTACGACTTCTACTTCTGCAAGTTCGTAGCTCAAAAATACTGATGCTAATGCTCCTACAGCTTGTTCACCAAGCCAGTATAAAAAAAACCCCAAACAACATATATATGGTTATTATTAAAGAGAATTCTAAATTCTTAAATAACGGGAACCAGTCATTGATATTTTGTCACAGTTAATTCTGAAAACAAGTCGGAAGTTGAATCTGAAGGTTGGCTATGGGGGTTTTTGTTGTTTGGTTTGGTTTCTTTTTTTGAACTTTTGTACAAAAAGTAAAAGTGAAAAAAATCCTTCCTAATGCAACACCTCAATTTTAAACAAATGGAGGCAAGTATTACAGGTCACATGTTTGTAACTCTTGCTAAAAGTTTAGTGCTCCTGAAAATGCCCAGTACATAAAATCTCATGTTTCACTATGCTATCTTATGAAGCTGCTGTGATTCAGAAATCACTTGTGACTAATTCATAAATTTTTCAATAAAATTCATAAAGTTGTAACTTCTCTCTTATTCAGTTTTGAATAAAAGCCATAAACTTACATTTTTCAAAGCTTTGAAAAATGTATTACCTGGGTATTTTTGACTATAGAACAACAACAACAAAAAAATTCAAATGTACTTACCTTGATAGGAGCTGTTGAGAACTTGACTTTTCGGTCTGGCTCAGGATCTTCCTCTTCAGAAAGTCCAGGAAACTCCTCATATTCACTGTCATACATATACTCCTCCTCCTCTCCCTCAAAAATTTCTTTGCCTTCAGGCACTTGGTTTTCTGGCTCTGTATCCCTGTCATCATCAAAAGCTGCATTCTCTATTCCAAAAGCACTGAAGTTCTCGCTCTGCTTTTCCACCACTTGCTCCTCTTCTTCAGTATCCCCTTCCTGCTCTAGAACATCCTGGACTCGTGTAACTGGACCATCTCTCCCAGACACTCCACCTCTTTCTTCTTCCCCATTGGTCTTGCTGCCTTCTGTAAACTCTTCTACCACTTCCAAGGAGTAGTCGCTCCTCTTCCCTTCCTGTACGTGACATCTGAACAGCTGATCCTCTTGAATCATGTGATCTTTCTCCAAACCTTCTTTTTCATGCCCTGAGGTTTCACCTGGTGCAACCAGCTCTGTGCAAGTCCCCTCCGTGGGGGAGACCCGGGACAGAACACTATCTGATCTCTGCTGAGCCTCCTGACCAGGCATACTGCCCATATCCCACAGGCTTCTCTCAAGTAGCAGTTGCTCTCTTTTGCCTTTTTGAAGCGCCTCGCTCATCTCATCTCTGAGGATCACAGGCACTTTGGTGGACGCAGCCTTCTCAGGACATCCTTCAGCAACAACAGATGAATCCAAACTGCGGTGGCCTCTCAAAGGGTCCTGATTTGGAGGACTATCATTTTTGGAAATTTCTTTGGATTCTTCAGTATCACTGTCACCCAGAAAGCTTTCCAGCCTCCTAGAAATGGGCCCTGCATTCAGGAAGGAGGACTTGGAACCACTGCTGGGATATTGCTGTTTCAACTCCTCATTACCTTGATTTTCAGATTTCTCCGGGGCAACTGGAAGACTCGTTTCTGTATTAAAACTGAAGTGGTCCACCACGTTGCTGCAATCAGAAGCTGAACTGCGTCTCCTCTTATCCTCACTTCTTTCACATTTGCTGGGGGAGTATCTGTCCACTGAGCTCCGCTGTTTTATATTTCTCTCAAATAGCTTCCTGGTCTCTGAAAATTTTTCTGCCAGGGCAACTTTGTCCAAGTCCGCCTCATCGTTGCTACGGATCACCTTGTCGGCAGCAGAAGGCACAGACAATGAATCCACAGGACTGCCGGAGGGGCTGGTACTTGTATTAAGATGATTATTTTTTTGGACAATGAGGAAAGATGGGCTACCTGGAGAAGGTCCGTAGTCTGCTGCCACGGCCCGGCTGATTAATTTGGTCTCAGCAGGTGGACTGCTTTCACAAGAGGGTGTGGAAGAAGAGCCTCCCATTTGCAGAAACATATTTTTGATCTTGTGTACTCTATTGCCGTAAGTGGCAGCTCTGCCTCGACTGTGTGGGTCATTTCCGCCTCCATTGGAAGAGGTGCTCAGCTTCTGATGCAAGCCCGTTTTGTTGGAAGCGTTTTCAGGATTGTTTATGCCATCAAAAGAACATTTGATAGCATGGAAATCGGATTTATAGGCATTTCGGTGTGGAGAAGCACTTCTCAAAGTCCTTTCCCCTTTGCCTTCGGTTTTCATCATTGTCAGAGAGAAAGCTCCTTCGACTCCTGAAGAAGAACGGGAAGGACAACTCCCAGGCACAAAGCTTCCACCGTCCAACACCAGGCAGAATAGAGCCCACAGAAGATCCGAAACGCAGCCTTTCACTTGGCCAGCCTCCCCGCTCGCATTGAAATGGAGCGCAGGGGAGCAGACGTAGAGAGAAAGAAATCACAGCGTCTAAATGGCCACATTGGGTATTATCCCCAGTGCGGATCGCGGTATCCGGAAAGCCATCTGCGGAGAGAACAGAGAGTTTTCATTAACTCGGGGCCTCCCTCGCCGGCGTGTGACACGAATCCGAAACTCGGGGTGGGAAACGCCGCCCGAGACCTCCCCGCGGGATAAAGCCCATTGTGTCCGCCGGGACGCGCGGACCCAGCTGCTCCCAGCCGCCCGCCCGGGCACCGACCCGGCGGCTCCGGCGGGGGATGCG
>NW_010972437.1:11868194-11868427 GCF_000737465.1 Haliaeetus leucocephalus | reverse complement strand
AAGTTGGGGCTTCCCCGTGGCGGCGCCTCTGCGCCGCGGGGCCTGCGGGGCGCGCCGCGGAGCCGCCCCGGTACCTCGCCCCAAACTTTCCGAGGCAGCCTACCTGGGGGCGGGGGTCCCGCCGGCTCCTTCCCCTCAGCGCTCCCGGCCGCCCAGCGGCCGCGCACACCACGCCATCATTATCCGCTGCCGCCAGCCGCTCGCCCTCTCGCCCTCCCGCCCTCCTTCCGTCC